>NC_057807.1:98202085-98212250 GCF_018294505.1 Triticum aestivum | reverse complement strand
ACCCCGGCGAGGCTGCTGCTAGTTCTGTGCGCCCCCGCCGGAGTTGAGAGAGAGAGGCAGGGAAGAATATTTTTTAGGGTGGGTCCTACATGTATGGATTAAGGGAGAGAGAGAGATTTCATTTTGGTCCCACATGTAGGTGAGACAAGCAGAGAAAGGAGAGAGAGCCTTTTCTTTTTATTTTTGTTTGAGTGGGTCCCACATGTAAGTGACACATGGAGGAAGGGGTAGAAATGTCCAGAAAACGTTCCGTTGACGGTCAAAGGCCTTTGACCGAACGGTAACGGCACAGAAGGGCATTTCTATAAGTGCACATAACGGCGGAGAGGCATTTTTTAGCATGCTTTCGAATTAGGGGTATATCTGATTAGGTGGTTCGAGTTAGGGACACAGATGTAAAAGACCCTATATTTAGTTGTACAAGTTTAATATTTGAATTATGAACATACGCCGGAAATGTCATACTCGGACGACAAAAACCACCCAGGGGAGTGCGACTGGTGCCACGACGACCGAGGTATGTGCGACAGGTTCCTTGAGCTGGACGTCGGCGCTTCAGCATTTAGCTCGAGGAGACCTTCGATGTTGAAACGGTACGCAACGACGACAATAGTTTTTTTCGTAATTAAGCACGACTTCAACTACTTTAACGTGTATTTTTTATCTTTTCCAATTCGACTAGCTTATCCCATGCTATGCAAGACGCTATGTCTTGGAGAGGATGGGTTTTGAAGACCATGAAAGTATGGAAACCAAAAAAATTCACCTAAGGACCCATCATGGTATGGATTTTGAAGTAAAGCTGTACAATGCTGAGAGTGTAGCCCATTTTGGTTGCAAAAATTGGGAAGCACTTTTCAAGATGTATGGTTTTGATGAGGATATGCTTGTCCCATGGATCTTGGTGATCCTACAATCGAGCAAGACAATATGGACATTTGGGTCCTTATGGATACACTTCCATTTCTTCCCCCATGTGAGCTTCTCAAATATAGTTATTAAGTAATTTATATTGTTTATTTCAAAATAGTTGACAGCTTATTTCCATTGACAGCTTATTTTCATTCTTCAAAGAATGTGCGGAAGATGGTAGACAAAACCCACTACACCGATGGCTCCGAATTAACTTATAAGGAGAAAAATCATCTGATCGCATTTTATACTGATCTTGAAAATTACAATATCTACAATCGAACTCCTCAACATTATGGCCAATACGTGCCACTAGTGCACGTGTTGAACTACGGTAACTACCATGGAGATACCCTGGTAAGATTTTTTACTATTACGACATCCGTGCATCTTTTTGCATACTTCTAAAACTAGTACATCATTGCTAACTACGAAGTTATTACTATGTTTTTCAATAGATAATCCCGAATGATTGTGTGCCTCATCTGATGTATACGCACGGTCGTCTTGATGTTTTGAACATACAACCAGGTCGTCCTATGAATCTCAACTATCCATACCGGATTTCTAAAAGAAGTGGAGACATGTCAATCAAAGAATAGAAAAAATGTATGAACAGTCGTAAGGAGCTTCTTGGAAGCAAAAGGAAGCGGAGCGCAAGAATTGGAGACAGGATGATCTCCATTCTTCATAATGGAGAGTCAGGGTCTATATTGTTTTATGCTATTTTACCTTAAGGGTGTTTAGGTCCTACCTGATACTGATGATCATGTGCTAAGAACAATTATGTAGGATTGGGTTCGATGACTATGAGGATGATGATCGTATGACTTGTTATTAATAACGAGTAGAAGTTGTATATATGATGATGCATGATTAGTAGGACTTGTTATTATATATGATGATGTATGATGCAAGCATGAGTTATTATATATCAGCGGGTGAAATGAACATAGCAGTAGCGTTGGTAAACCAAGGACGAAGATATAAGAGAGGACACTTCTCTCTATTAGCTAGCTAATAACAACCTAAATTTACCCCAAAACCCCTAAACCAGCCACTTTTTTAAAAAAAAGAAAAACCTCAGCTCCAGCCAGCTGCTGACGCGTGGAAGCCTTTTGGTCCCGGTTTATGTCACCAACCGGGACCAAAGGCCCCCTTGCCTGGGCTACCCGCAGTGGCCACGTGGAGGCTCATCTGTCCCGGTTCGTGTAAGAACCGGGACTAAAGAGGGAGGGCATTAGTACCGACCTTTTTGTCCCGGTTCTTAAACCGGGACAAAAGGCCCTTACGAACCGAGGACAAATGCCCTGTTTTCTACTAGTGCTCCCTTCCCTATGAACAAGGTACATGGGGAACGGTTGTTGAGACAAGTTGCTTGCAACAGTTGTTGTTGTAGCCACCAAGATCACTACATTGTTAGTCGCCACAATTATCATTGTTGCATCGTCCCCTGCGGTCTTAGGGCCATGGAGAAGCAGCGAACCCCGGTCCTTGCCGGTAGGAGGGCTCCTACTTCATTTTAGGTGTCTTTTTAAGCTTAGTTAGGGTTTCTGTCCTTCTCGCGAATGCGAGGCGGTGACTACTCCCTGGAGATGGGATAAGGCTTTCCCCGCCTATTCCCCACTCTAGCGGTGCGTCTGGCGTCGTTAGAGGGCTTGTGGAGGTGTACCTCAACGAATCTCGTGGATTCGGTCATTGTTTGCCTTCGTTTGATTTGCATGGATTCAGTCTCTTGGTCGTTTGCGCTTGTGTATCTACATGCTGGATCCTTCCAATCTACGCTTTTCTTCATCGTCGACGGTTGTTGTTCTGTGCGTTGTCCCGTGGGACCTTCTCATGCTGACTTCTCAATCGTCTGCTACAACATGGTTTTGTCTAGCTCCTGTGAGGGAGGGGCAATGATGGCGGCACACATTCACACATTTGGCTCGCTCTAGTGTTTGTAGTCGTCGCTGATGGGGTTATGTACCTAGGGTAGGGTCATAAACCTGATTCAAGTAACTTACCCCAGGACATCCTTAGAAGAGGTCGCCTTCCAGTCGACCAACGAGGATTCACTCGACTGGCCTAAAGGACTCGACCACGAAGACTCACTCGACCACCAGGAGGTCAAGAGGCACTCTGCACTGCAACGGCCTGTAATCAAGTAGACTTTATGATAGTAAAGGCCTTTATGTGGGGCGTTACCAGTAACGCCCCAGACTTAACTCACCTTAAACCCTCTCCTACGTGGGCTGGCTGGGGTCCTGGCGCACTCTATATAAGCCACCCCCCTCCACAGGCAGAAGGGTTCGGCACCTTGTAATTCATACATTCATAATCCACTCGACCGCCTCCGGGCTCCGAGACGTAGGGCTGTTACTTCTTCCGAGAAGGGCCTGAACTCGTGCATCCTTCGTGCTTACAACCTCTCCATAGCTAGGACCTTGCCTCTCCATACCTACCCCCCACTCTACTGTCAGGCTTAGAACCACGACAGTTGGCGCCCACCGTGGGGCAGGTGTTTTAGCGATTTTGTGGAGAAGTTGCGATTCTTCCGAGTACTTTCAGCATGGTGTCTGCTGGAGTTTTGGTCGAGGGTCAAGAGATCCGTCTCGGCACTCTCACCTTCATCGCCGACGACTCCGCATGGCTCCAGGAGGCTCCACTCGACGTAGATGCGTTCCCCGTCCGCGGTGCGACGCATTTTCGCGCATGTGTCCGCGGCGTTCTGCTGCGGCAACCGTCGACGCAGTATCGGTCGGCTCCTCCATCGTCCACCCTCCCGGTCTCCCGCCAGCGCAAGCGCTCAGGCCGGTCGAGGCTTCAGCGATGGGTGAGTCACGCGGTGGCTCGCCAGTCGGCCACTACACAAGTTGCGGCAATCGAGCCCAACGAATCTCTCTACGGCTTGTTCGATCAGTCGACTGGCTCCGGAGAGACTGCATCCGAGTGCGGAAGCAGTGATCCAGCGGCGGAAATCTTGATGGTCGACGGGCCCCACAGCCCTCCTGGCTTCGCCCGTGGTGGTGGAGCAGGTGACGGCGGCGACCCTGCACGAGGCTACGAAGAGTATCAGCCCGAGCCACTCGACTCTCTGCAAAGAGAAGAGCTTCGCCGCAGGAACGAGGATCCCCTACGTATTCCCATCGCAGGAGAAACCCCCGAGGCTCGTGCCTTGGAGGAGGCGCGACTGGCCAATTTGGCCGAGCGCACTCGACTGGAGAACCTTCAGCGAGCACTTGACGAGCGCGCGCGGCAACGAGTTCCCGACACCAGTCGACGTCAACTCTTCCCGCCGACTCAGGTATATCGAACCCCAATTCAGAATTTAGCAGCTGCGACCCGTATAGCAGAGTCCATTCAACCTTCGCAGTCAGAAGCTGGCAGAGGTTTGCTGCAGATCAGGGATCTGCTCCGGGCAGCAGGAGATCAGAATTCAGCCGTGTCTCAGTCGCGCAACAGAATTCACAGTCGATCTGTCACTGTGAATACGGTTCAGTCGGCTCACAGCCCCAGATCGCCTCCGCGGCGCGAAGGGCGTGAGAATCGGCGAGATCAATATGGCGACAGACTCGACCGAGATGATAGGCGTCGAGTGCCCTATTCCCCTCCGAGGGGTGGGTCTTACGCTCCTCGGCAGCCAGATGATAGGCGTCAGTACAGTACAGGGCGTAGGGTTCCAGTTGACCCCAGAGAGCCAGGCTTCGACGCGCGATCCATTATCGTGCAAGGGTTGGTCGACCGGAACAGAGCCCATCGAGGCGCACTCGACAGAGATGCACCCACGAGCAGTCGAGTACATGTTTCTGGTCCTGAATGTTTCAGCAGAGCTATCAGAGCCGCAGTTATCCCCCCCAATTTCAGGTTGGCAACAGGAGTCAGCAAGTTCACTGGTGAGTCTAAGCCTGAAACTTGGCTTGAAGACTACCGAGTGGCAGTTCAGATCGGTGGTGGGAACGACGAGGTGGCCATGAAGCATTTGCCCCTCATGTTGGAAGGTTCTGCCAGGGCATGGTTGACTCAATTACCTCCTAGCAGCATTTACACTTGGGAAGATCTGTCCCGAGTGTTCGTCAGAACGTTTGAAGGGACTTGCAAGCGACCAGCGGGATTGACAGAGTTGCAAGTCTGCGTGCAGAAAACTAATGAGACTCTCAGAGAGTATATTCAGAGGTGGATCACTTTGCACCACACTGTGGAAAATGTCTCTGATCATCAGGCAGTATGCGCCTTCAAAGACGGCGTCAAGAACAGAGAACTGAGTTTGAAATTTGGTCGAACCGGTGACATGACCTTGAGTCGGATGATGGAGATTGCTACCAAGTACGCCAACGGTGAAGAAGAAGACCGACTCCGAAGCGGCAAGCACAAGCCGAGTCAGTCGGAAAAATGAAACACCAGTCGGAAACAGAAGCGGAAGGCTGAACCGGCAGCTCCTGGAGAGGCTCTGGCCGTGACTCAAGGAAAGTTTAAGGGGAAACCAAAAGGATCCTAGAACCCCAAGAAGGTAAAGGATAAAGAAGGGAACGACGTGATGGACATGCCGTGTCACATTCACACAAAGAAAGATGAAGAGGGGAATATCATTTACCCAAAGCACACCACTCGCCAATGTCGACTCCTGATCCAGCAGTTTCAGGGAAAACAGTCTAAGGACAAGGAGAAGGAGTCGGACAAGGCCGAAGACAAAGAGGACAGTGAGGGAGGATATCCGCATATCAACTCCACTCTGATGATCTTTGCAGATGTGGAAAGCAGAAGTCGACTGAAAGTGATTAACCGAGAGGTGAACATGGTTGCCCCAGCAAAGGCAAATTATCTGAAGTGGTCTCAAACACCCATCACATTCGACCAATCTGATCACCCGACTCATATTGCCACCCCCGGGAGGCAAGCTTTGGTGGTCGATCCAGTTGTCGAAGGCACTCGACTGACAAAGGTGCTGATGGATGGTGGAAGTGGGCTGAACTTATTGTATGCAGACACATTGAAAGGTATGGGCATTCCGATGTCCCGACTGAGCACTAGTAACATGAGCTTCCATGGAGTTATACCAGGGAAGAAGGCCGAGTCACTCGGCTAGATAGCTTTGGACGTAGTGTTTGGCGATTCAAAGCATTTTCGCAAAGAAAAGTTGACGTTTGAGGTCGTGGATTTTCAAAGTGCATATCATGCCATTTTGGGGAGACCAGCCTATGCACGGTTCATGGCCCGACCATGTTACGTGTACCTCAAATTGAAGATGCCCGGTCCCAAAGGTGTGATCACTGTCACCGGCGATAGGAAAAAGGCAGAGGAGTGCTTTCAGAAGGGCTCCAAGATTGCCGATTCCCAAGTGACAGCGGTCGAGTTCGAAGAATACAAGCAAAACGCAGATCCGAGTGACTTACTGCGATCCAAGAAGCCCGCCACAGAATCTGCATTCCAGTCGTCCGGTGAGACGAAGCCTGTTCACATTCACCCAACCGACCCCGAAGCAGCTCCGACCCGCATCTCCACAACACTCGACCCAAAATAGGAAGAAGCGCTCATCCAGTTCCTCCGTGAGAACTGGGACATTTTTGCATGGAAGCCCGCTGACATGCCAGGTGTTCCCAGGGGACTGGCTGAGCATCGCCTAAGAGTCGACTCGTCTGCAAAACCAGTCAAAGAACATCTTCGGCGGTCCGCCGTCCAGAAGAGAAAGGCCATCGGTGAAGAAGTGGCTCGACTGTTGGCGGTAGGATTTATCCGAGAGATATACCACTCCGAGTGGCTCGCTAATGTCGTCATGGTTCCTAAGAAGGACAAGTCGCTCCGAATGTGCATTGATTTCAAGCACATCAACCGGGCCTGCCCGAAAGATCACTTTCCTCTCCCTCGCATAGATCAAATTGTTGACTCGACCGCGGGATGCGAGAGGTTGTCTTTTTTGGATGCTTACTCCGGGTACCACCAGATCCGTCTGTACGCGCCCGATGAGGTAAAAACAGCTTTCATCACTCCATTCGGGTGCTTCTGCTATATCACCATGCCATTCGGCCTCAAGAATGCCGGAGCCACATTTATGCGAATGATTCAGAAGTGTCTACTCACCCAAATCAGTCGGAATGTGGAAGCTTATATGGATGATATTGTTGTCAAGTCACGAAAAGGTTCCGACCTGCTCGCTGACCTCGCCGAAACATTTGCCAACCTCAGAAGGTATGATATCAAGCTCAATCCATCAAAGTGCACATTTGGAGTTCCTGGTGGCAAGTTACTCGGTTTTCTCGTTTCCGAACGGGGAATCGACGCTAACCCAGAGAAGATTGGCACTATTCTCCGAATGAAACGCCCTGTGCGAGTGCACGATGTCCAGAAGCTCACTGGATGCTTGGCCGCATTAAGTCGATTCATCTCACGACTCGGTGAAAAGGCACTGCCTCTTTACCGACTGATGAAGAAGGCTGACAAGTTCGAGTGGACTCCAGAAGCTGATGCAGCGTTTGCCGAGCTAAAAGCTCTGCTCTCCACCCAGCCGGTGCTTGCTGCTCCAATCAGCAAAGAGCCTCTGTTGCTCTACATCGCAGCCACAGGACAAGTCGTCAGTACTGTGCTAACGGTCGAGCGGGAAGAAGAAGGAAAAGCTCTCAAAGTTCAGCGCCCAGTGTATTATTTGTCTGAAGTCTTGACTCCATCCAAGCAGAGATATCCTCATTATCAGAAGCTTGTGTATGGAATATACATGACCACAAAGAAGGTTGCTCATTATTTCTCTGACCATTCCATCACAGTCGTCAGCGACGCTCCACTATCAGAGATTTTGCACAACAGAGATGCAACTGGTCGAGTGGCCAAATGGGCGATTGAACTTCTTCCCCTTGATATCAAGTTTGAGGCAAAGAAAGCCATTAAGTCCCAAGCAATAGCAGATTTCCTCGCCGAGTGGATCGAACAGCAGCAGCCGACTGAAGTTCACTCAGAGCATTGGACCATGTTTTTCGATGGCTCTAAGATGTTGAATGGTTCCAGTGCTGGGGTCGTCCTGGTTTCCCCCAGAGGAGATAAGCTCAGATATGTGCTCCAGATTCACTTTGATTCCTCCAACAATGAGGCAGAATATGAGGCCCTCCTATATGGGTTGCGCATGGCCATTTCACTCGGCGTCCGTCGCCTAATGGTCTATGGCGACTCGGATTTAGTGGTCAATCAGGTGATGAAAGAGTGGGACGTGAGAAGCCCAGCCATGACTGGATACTGCAGTGCAGTAAGGAAGCTGGAGAAGAAGTTCGAGGGGTTGGAGCTCCATCATATACCCCGACTGAAAAATCAAGCAGCTGATGATCTAGCAAAGATAGGTTCCAAGAGAGAAGCCATTCCGAGTGGTGTGTTCTTGGAGCATATACACACTCCATCAGTCAAAGAAGATCCTTTCACCGAAGAAACTCCACAGCCCAAGAGTGCCACAGATCCGACTGAAGTTGAAGTCCCAGCGGTGGTCGACTTGATCATGGAGGTTTTGGTAGTCATTCCCGACTGGACGATTCCGTATGTCGCATATATCTTGAGGAAAGAGCTTCCGGAGGATGAGGAAGAGGCTCGACAGATCGTCCGTCGATCTAAGGCCTTTACCGTCATCAAAGGACAATTATACAGAGAAAGCGCGACTGGAGTCGGTCAAAAGTGCATAACACCAGAAGAAGGTCGACTCGTCCTCAATGATATTCACTCGGGGACCTGTGGTCATCATGCGTCCTCTCGGACCATCGTGGCCAAAGCATACCGAGCCGGATTTTACTGGCCCAAGGCGAATGAGATGGCAAAGGAGATAGTGGATAAGTGCGAGGGATGTCAGTTCTACTCGAATATGTCGCACAAGCCTGCGTAAGCTTTGAAGACCATCCCACTCGTCTGGCCTTTTGCAGTTTGGGGGTTGGACATGGTCGGCCCTTTGAGAACAGGACGAAGTGGCTTCACGCATGTACTGGTGGCAGTCGACAAGTTCACCAAGTGGATCGAGGCTAAACCAATCAAGAGCCTTGACACCGGTACTGCTGTTAGCTTCATCAGGGAACTAATATTCAGATATGGAGTCCCGCACAGCATCATTACGGATAATGGGTCAAACTTTGACTCAGAGGAATTCAGAACCTTCTGCAACTCCCAGGGCACACGGGTCGACTACGCATCAGTCGCCCATCCGCAGTCGAATGGACAAGCAGAGCGAGCTAATGGACTGATTCTCAAGGGACTGAAGCCTCGACTGATGCGTGATCTCAAACACGCGGCTGGAGCTTGGGTTGACGAACTTCCATCTGTACTCTGGGGACTGCGGACCACGCCTAATCGGTCGACCGGAAGAACTCCATTCTTCTTGGTCTACGGAGCTGAAGCAGTCTTGCCGAGTGATCTTCTCCACAATGCTCCTCGAGTTGAAATCTACAACGAAGCAGAAGCTGAACAAGCGCGGCAGGACGCAGTCGACCTTTTGGAGGAAGAAAGGGAGATGGCTCTGATCCGGTCGACCATCTACCAACAAGATCTGCGCCGTTTCCACGCCCGAAATGTGAGATGTCGAGCCTTCCAGGAAGGGGATTTGGTTCTCCGAGTGGATCAGCACAAACCACACAAGCTTGCTCCTTCTTGGGAAGGCCCCTTCATCGTCACCAAGGTTCTCCACAACGGGGCGTACCGTCTTTACAACGTCGAGCATAATATCGACGAGCCCCGAGCTTGGAACGCGGAGCTACTCCGCCCATTTTACACTTAAGTTTTATCACTCGGATGAGTTGCAATAAAGTACTTCTGTAGTTCATGGGTTTAGAAATAATAGTGTCATCACTTTTTATTTTTGTCCACATAAAAACTCCCCCTCAGTGGGTGACTTAGCCGCGAATCCGTTTCGCCTAAGTTTGTAAAAATCCTACCGAGTGGTGAGCCAGACTCTCACTCGGAGGCTTAGCTGCGAATCCGTTTCGCCTAAGTTATCAAAATCCCACCGAGTGGTAAGCCAGACTTTCACTCGGGGGCTTAGCTGCAGTCCAAGGACTCGCCTAAGTTTATCAAAATCCTACCGAGTGAAGAGCAACCCTCTCACTCGGGGGCTTAGCTGCAGCCCTGTGCTCGCCTAAGTTGTAAAAATCCTGCCGAGTGAAGAGCAACCCTCTCACTCGGGGGCTTAGCTGCAGCCCTGTGCTCGCCTAAGTTACAAAAATCCTACCGAGTGAAGAGCAACCCTCTCACTCGGAGGCTTAGCTGCAGCCCTGTGCTCGCCTAAGGTATAAAAATCCTACCGGGTGAAGAGCAA
>NC_057807.1:98182310-98201100 GCF_018294505.1 Triticum aestivum | reverse complement strand
GATTGCAGAAAAGGCGCCTTGCTTTGAACCTGCAAAAGACATTTTGAGCCGAGGACAGCCATATTCAAGCGCCAAATTCAAGTTTGAATCGATATCTAAAGGAACCGAAAGTGCTCAGGCATCAAGCCTGTTAAGGTTTGTCGGTTACAATTTCACTCGGCATACCGAGGCAAATTTAAAGCGTCGAGCCAGAAGAAGTTTTTACCCCTCCTGTGGAGGGCTGGAAGGTGCAACAAATTCATCAAGGTCAATCCCGTCGGCGATCCGAGTGGCAGCTGCAAGGAAAGTTTCCATAAAGGACCTGAAGTCGTGCTTCTTGGTGTTGGCCACCCGAAGGGCCGCCAGCTTCTCTTCTCGCGCATCTTTGCAGTGGACCCGGGCCAGACACAGAGCGACATCTGCACCGCACCGAGCCGAGGACTTCTTCCACTCCTGCACTCGACCAGGGATCGTGTTCAAGCGGGCCATCAGTGACTCAAGGTCATTCTGAAGTGTCTCCTCAGGCCAGAGCGTCGAGTCGATGCGAGATGTGGCAGCCTTCAGCCTTGCGAGATAGTCCACGACAGCTGCAACACGAGACTCCAGTCGGAAAACATCCATAGCAACTTCGTCATTCACCGGAGAATTGACGGGGTCAAGGTTTGGCTCCAGTCGGCTGGTTTCTTCTTCAAAGTTTTGACAAAATTCTGCAAGGGTGATCACTAAGTCAAGGAGATAGTCGAATGGAAAAAGCCACAATTGGAAATATTTGCCAAACATGGAGATTTACCTTCGAGCATAAGAAACAGCTTCTTGGCAAGGCCACTCAGGAAGGCTTCCAGTTCAGTTTTCTTCTCAGTCAATTTGCTGACTTGGTCGGTTAGGGCAGCTTTGTCAGTTCTCAGTCGACTGACCTCCTTGTTGGCAATCCCAAGAGCAGTTTTCAGATTGGTATTGTCTTGTTCGAGCTTGGTGACTGAAGCTAACTTCTCGTCAGCAAGCTTGATCTTTTCAGCTAGCTCAAGGTCTTTCTTCTGCTGGGCCTCCCTTACCTTACCTACAAGTTACAGCAAGATCAGATGCTGAAACAAGCAAAGGGAAAAGCAGTCGTCAGGGTCTCACCAAACATACATTCGGTCTCCTCCTTTGCCTTTGTCAGCTTCTCCTGAACCAGCTTCAAGCTCAGCTCGACTTGAGTATGTTTTTGTTCCAGCTCTGAGTAGCGAGCCACAAGATCACAAGAGTTCTGCGAAGAACCAATCGACTAAATGTCAAATATAATTCACTTCCGAGTGAAAAAGGGAAAAACACACGTTTCTAAGACTACAGCCGAATACAAGCATTCGACCGTAGTCTCGGGGACTACACCCAGTGGGTGCACTCAGCGTGCCCCCACTAATCCTGTTGAAGACAAAGTCGACCAGTCGACCTCAAAAAAAAAAAGGTGTGCGAGATGCATTCTCTAAGACTGTGATCAACTGCAAGCAGTCGACCACAGTCTCGGGGACTACACCCAGTGGGTGCACTCAGCGTGCCCCCACCGGTTTGCGAAATCCAGTCGACCAGTCGACTGGCAGAAAGATTGACATCATAAAGCCTAAGGCCGACTGCCAGCAGTCGACCTTAGCTTTGGGGACTACACCCAGTGGGTGCACTCAGCGTGCCCCCACCGGTTTGCGAAACCCAGTCGACCAGTCGACTGACAGAAAGGTTGACATCTTAAAGCCTAAGGCCGACTGCCAGCAGTCGACCTTAGCCTTGGGGACTACACCCAGCGGGTGCACTTAGCGTGCCCCCGCTAACACGGAGTGTATTCGACACACCCGCTGGGTGATTACTATAAATTCCGGAAAAGAAAAGTTTTTGGTAGCATATCCAACAGAACAAACAGCGGTCGACTGACCTGGACATTGCTTTGGAGGGCAGAGCTGGCGTCATAAGCTGCCTGGCTCGCGTCTCGGATGGTCTTCAGCTGCTCCATCATGAGTCCCGCCTGGCGTATTGCCTCCTTCGCTGCACCAGCTTGGTCCTCTGGGACGTGGTGAGTCGTGAAGAGGGAGGGCTGCTGAGCACTCGTCAGTGGATTTGCGAAGGACACCGTGTGTCGAGTGGTGTTCCCTTCCTCCACAGTCAGAGTCTCAGGCGCCGTCACATCCTGAGGCACCTCACTGGCGGGCGTTTTCCGACTCTTCCTGCGTGCCAGTGGTTCTTCATCCTCGTCGTCGTCAGGGAGATTGATAACAGTATGGGGCGGAGCTGCGAAGAAGAATCGGGATCAGAGGTCGCGAGTCAGTCGACTAAAAACGGTGTTAAGAATACAATACCTGGGTTCGAAGTTGCCGCATCCTCCATCTCGTGATCATCGGCCCGGGCCGAGGTCTCAGAAGTAGCAGCACTGCAACTCCAAAGGATCAGTCGACTAACTTCAGCGTCGACCAGAAATAAAGTTCACACGGAATGAGAAAATATGAGCAGCACGGTTACCCTGATATGGTAGGGATGGACACCTTCATCTTCGGCAAGAGTTTGATCGGCTTCGACGAGGCCGCCCTGGGCTGCTTCGGCGCCTTTTCAGTCGGCGCTGGAGAGGTGGTCCTAGGGCGTTTGGTCGACTGCGTCGCAACCCCCTTGCCACGTTCAGTCGAAGGGTCGTGGACGAGCTTCGACCGCCTTTCCGAGCGCGGTGGCACGGCCTCCTCCTCCTCCTCTTCCTCGTCCTCGACGTCGTCTTCATCATCGACATCATCATCATCGTCGTCATCGTCCTCTGCGACATCCGAGTCCCATTCCTCCTCTTCCTGGCTCTCGCCTCCGCTCGCCTCGCCCTCCTTAGTCGAAGCTTGTGCCCCATTGGGCATCGAATACAGCTCGGTGAGGGCCTAACAAATGCCCAGACAAGAATCAGTTGACCAGTCGGCAGGATTAACAGAAATGAATACGACGAGGGCGCAGTGGAGAGCAGGACAAGTGTACCTTATCTGGATCACTGTTGTGGTCGAGTGGAGGAATCCTTCTGGCTCCGCGCGGGTTGTCCTTGTTTCCGGTGACGGCCGCCATCCATCTTTCCAGAGTGACATCGTCGACTGCCTCTGGATGGACTCTGGTCTCGTCTTCGGTCCCACAGTACAACCACATGCAGTGGCTCCGGAACTGGAGAGGCTGGATGCGACGCCTGAGGAAAACCTCCAAGAGGTCCATGCCTGTCACTCCCTCCCGAACCAACTGCACCACGCGCTCCATCAACATCTTCACGTCGGCTCTCTCCTCCGGAATCAGCTTCAGAGGGGAAGGCTTGCTCACTCGGTCCATAGTGAACGGAGGGAGTCCACTCGACTGCCCTGGCGTCGACTGGACCTGGCAGTAGAACCAAGTCGACTGCCAGCCTCTAACGGACTCGGGAAAGGTCATGGGCGGGAAGGTGCTCTTATTCCTCACCTGAATCCCCAGGCCCCCGCACATTTGGACGACTCGGGTTCTCTCATCACCGGGGCTCGCCTTCTTCACGGTCTGAGATCGACACGTGAATATATGTTTGAATAAACCCCAGTGCGGTCGACAGCCCAAGAAACCCTCGCACATGGACACGAACGCAGCAAGATAGGCAATGGAGTTTGGGGTAAAGTGGTGGAGCTGCGCTCCGAAGAAGTTCAAAAAGCCACGAAAGAAAATACTTGGCGGCAAGGAAAACCCACGATCGACATGAGTGGCCAAAAGCACACACTCACCCTCTTCTGGCTGTGGCTGCCACTCATTCCCCGGCAACCTCGCAGCTCCGTGAGGGATCAAGCCCTTGTTGGCCATGTCGAGGAGGTCCTTCTCTGTGATGGTCGACTGGATCCAGTCTCCTTGGATCCAACCCTTCGGCAGGCGGGATCTGGACGAGGACCCTCCGCGGCTGGTGGATCTCCCCTTCGCCTTCTCCGACGCCGACGCCTTCTTGGCATGCTCCAGCGCCGCCGTCTTCTCCTTGGCCATAGTCGCCGGAGAGATGCGCGAAGGGAAGTGATGCGGGGGCGAGAGCGAGCACGCTGAGCAGGGAGGAAGGAAGCAGAGAGAGGGGGAGAATGCTAAGGCGCAGCACAGAAATCCTCGCCGGGCTCATTTATAAGGTCCCTTCCGAGTGGATGACAGGTGGGCCCGGTCGATCTAATCATATCTGGAACAGTTATGCAGACGGGATACGTGGCGAAAAAGGCGGCACGAAGATCGAGGCGTCCATGCCCCGTCCCATCCGAACGCCGCGGTCCGCCCCGCTTCACGCGCGCCCCAAAATTTCGCATCCCGCGGAATCCGCGAGCAACAAATCAGTCTGTCAGGCGCGGCGTTTCCAGCGATCCGTCGCTCGGAGATCGTCGAAGCCTGAAAGATCACTCGACGCAAAAACAGAATGGATCAAGTCGACTGAAGGCAAGTTGTCTCCTGTCGACAGAGGGATTCTTTGGTCCAGAACAGCGCACAACCGGAGCACAAAGATTAATCGGAAACGACATCAACTCCTTCTTCACTCGAAGCCTCAATCCATTCGGGGGCTAATGATGGGGTTATGTACCTAGGGTAGGGTCATAAACCTGATCCAAGTAACTTACCCCAGGACATCCTTAGAAGAGGTCGCCTTCCAGTCGACCAACGAGGATTCACTCGACTGGCCTAAAGGACTCGACCACGAAGACTCACTCGACCACCAGGAGGTCAAGAGGCACTCTGCACTGCAACGGCCTGTAATCAAGTAGACTTTATGATAGTAAAGGCCTTTATGTGGGGCGTTACCAGTAACGCCCCAGACTTAACTCACCTTAAACCCTCTCCTACGTGGGCTGGCTGGGGTCCTGGCGCACTCTATATAAGCCACCCCCCTCCACAGGCAGAAGGGTTCGGCACCTTGTAATTCATACATTCATAATCCACTCGACCGCCTCCGGGCTCCGAGACGTAGGGCTGTTACTTCTTCCGAGAAGGGCCTGAACTCGTACATCCTTCGTGCTTACAACCTCTCCATAGCTAGGACCTTGCCTCTCCATACCTACCCCCCACTCTACTGTCAGGCTTAGAACCACGACAGTCGCTAGGTGGTCTATGAACGCGAATGTAATTATTCTTCTTGTGCTCTTTATACCGTTGATGTTCAGATCGAAAGTTTTTCCAGAAAAAAAAATTGTCGTCGTTGCCATTGTGACCCGGCCGGTTACTCAACGGTGTCATCACTGGCGGCAATTTTCTTTCTTAGTGGGTGATCAATTCGCTAGAGGTAATGGCAAAAATTCTTCTCCATACGACGGCACTGAAACAAATAAGGAAACCTTTTTGTCCCCACAACAAGCCCAGTATGGAGGTCGATCACACTGGTCTTCTTAATTGTGACCAAAACACTCAATAAAAGACAATTATAGCTAAATATAAAAGTTGTAGTTCGGGGCAATGTCTTGTAGCATTAGGCTGGTCCGACATCGAACTACTCATGCGGAAAATTTTATCATTTTGCTCATATGCCAGCAGACAACATACAATTATTTCTGCAAATCTGCGTGCAAAAATGCCTGAAAAACTCCATGAAGGCCGCTGTAGTGATGTTAAGTTAATGTATCCTGGCAAAGGTAGGATCATGAAAGGCCGATGCTGCATGGGCAGGTTCTGAAGCTTCAAGACCTAGTGCAGGAAGACATATGCTAAACAAAACACAGAAAGAAATAGACAGTGTGTTGCATAAGACAGGTAGGTTGGGGTCCGATCAACAGTTGGCTCGAGCATTGTTACAGTTAGGGCCTGTTCGGAGATTCTCCGCTCCACGCAGCCGCTCCGGGAGCGGGCGGAGTTTCAGCTAAAAACCGCAGAGCGCGCATGCAGGTACTCCACATTCTTAGATTTCTGGGAGCGGGTGGGTTCCCGAACAGCTCCTTAATACCATATTCTAGAACTTTTACAATGTTGTCAAGAGTTAATGGCCAGTTCCATTTTAATATGGAACCAATACATCTATTTGGTGTCAGCGAAAAGAGAATATAGTCGTCTTCTACAGCTCTGCTAAACTAGACCCAAGCAATCAGCGTCTACAAGCAAGCTCTGCTCTGGGCAAAGTGTGCTACTCCCTCCATTCACAAATATAAGATGTTTTGGATCTGGCACACATGGACTGCGTACGGACTGAAATGAGTGAACAAACACACTAAAACGTGTCAATACACATCCAATTTATAAAAATGTTAAAACATCTTATATTTGTAAACGGATAGTATTATAATGTTCTAGTAGTTATTTTTCAGCAGCATACAAGAGAAATATTGGTGCGGAAACCAATATCATGTAACCAGCATCAACTAGGAACCTATTGTCCTTCAAAAGAAACTAGGCAGCTTTTAGCATTAATGCAAGACTTCAGTTTAAGTATTTCCATCACATACACCATGCTATAGAAGATATGTTTATCCATACGTCATATATAAACATAATCAGGACCAAGTTCTTCTCAAAAGGAAGGTACTATGTACGAAAATTATCACGGAGACATAAAAGGCAGCATTTGAAGCATTAACACTAACTTCGAAATTATATGCAACTTGGGCAACATCATTTAATAATCCAGCATACATGAAACTACCTGACAAGAATGAGAAGGATACATCATACATCCAAGTCCAACCATGGGCATAATATATCACTAAATTATACTAGATCTAACCAAGTTGCTACCTTCTGCTAGATGGACGCAGCACATTCAGTGCTTGTTTTGAAGTGCCGGTGACTCGGAGAAACAGGGAACATAAGGTACAACATGCACATCTGAAGCATCATTTTTTAATGTCCCCATAATACTCACTAGCTTATTGTCCATGTGATATGATATCAGCTTTCGGTTCCAATCTTGAACAATGAAAACCACATTTCCATCTGGATGCATGGCAACCACAGTGTAGTCTTTTGTGTCGCCTGTGCGTCTCTTTTCTCTAAACAGCTCCGTAAAGCTCACACTATGCTTCAAGACCCATTCTTGTGTATCATAGCCCTCCAGAACCCAGATGGACAGTCGACCATCAACTGCTTGACTGATGTAGTGCAGGCGCCCTTGGGATTGGGCAACATAACCAGGCTCCAGCCAGGGGAGCCTCTCGGCCATCGTCGGCACTGGGATGATCTTTCGTGTCACCCCTTGCACATCAACAGCAGCAATCTGACCTTCATCCGAAATTATGAAATGCAGCATGCTGTTGAGAACAGCACAGCAGAAGCTCTCAGGTATTAAGCCCTGAAGGCGCCATCCTTCCAAATCATGCTTGTTCCGGTCACTTTGGATTTGACTCCAGTCACTTTGCGTGTGAGTCCACTTGCCAGTCTCAGAGGAGTAGACGTGCACTGACGTCCGGAACAACTCCTCCTCCTCCTCATCATCATCATCATCATCATGACCAACCACTAGCTCCTCCTCCTCAAACTTCACCAAGCGCACAAACTCCCACGTGAACTGGACCAGGTGGAAGTGAGAGGAGACGGACGGATCAAAAACCAAATAGTTGTATCTTTTGGGGTGCCGAAGATACAACGGAAGCGGAGGGCCGTCTCTGGGCACCTCCGCCCATTGCTTCGTGGTGGGGTTGCACACGACATAGCCCAATAGGTCATATGGCCATGCCTTCAGTTTGTGCTCGAAGAGGAGGAGCCCGTTACAGGAATCGGAGAAGTCGAGAGTCCCCATCCCGGGAGATTCCTTCAGAAAGGCGAGGTTATGGTCGATCTGGAGAGGCCCGGATCTATCAAGCAGATTTGTGAAGCGGACACGCTGCCTGTGGGTCTCCTTGTCAATGAAGAAGAAGCCTTGTAGGGTTTGTGGGAGTTTCTTGCGGTGGAGGGGATCTTCGATGAGGTCGCGCCAGGCCTTCGCGACGAACTTGGAGCGGTAGACGGACCTGGCGGGGACGCGCGCGAGGATCTCCACCAAGGAGTCTTCGGGGAGGCCGGCGCTCGCGCTCCGCTTGGGGCAGTCCATGCCGTCGCCGCCGCCGGTGGGGAGGGAGGAGGAGCTGCGAAGCGTAGCGATATCAGCGGATGCGATGCGAGAGCGGAATGCGAGGAGAGGAGAGGAGGCAGCTTACCGGCCGCAGGAGATGGTCGAGGTGGGCGGAGATGGCGGCGGCGGCCGGTGGTGCCTCCGTGTCTCGTGGAGGGGGGAGCCTTTTTTTCGAGGGAAATGGAGGATGCAGCCTGGAAACTCGAGCATTCATTCACGCAGCAGCATCCGGCTAGTATTTTTTTTAGAGGAGTCTAAAGCCCAGGACTAGGAGATACTGCAGCCCACATATAGTTTTTTTTAGGGAAGCAGCCCACATATAGTTTTTTTTAGGGAAGCAGCCCACATATAGTTAATTGTCATGGCAGATTCATAACTCTTTTTTTTCAAACACGGCAAAATTTATAAATTTGCATAATGTCCACATGACAATTTTATGAATTTTTCAACGTGTCGCATGGCAAGTTTTTATATCATGGACAAATTAAGCATTTTTTGTAATGTTCACATGTCAAGTTTCTAGAATTTTTGGGTTTCTAAAACATGATAGCTTCTAGGATCATTTTTGTATTAGACACATGGGAAAACAAAATGTTTCTTTCATGATGGCATTTCAGAGAAAAAATCATGGCAAATGTATTGAACATACCATGGTAAGTTATGTTTTTGTATACTATCCGATTTATTGCCATGACAATTTTCCAACTTCTTACAAGCACAAATTTCTTTTTGTAATGTTGAATTTGCCATGTGAACACTACCTAATTTTTATGAGAAGTTCTATGATGGATAAGTTGTTGTTATAATAATGATTATGATGCTCTCATGTTCATATTTAGTTTATCGACACCTCTCTCTATATATAAACATGTGGTCATATTTATCGAGTTCGGCTTTCGCTTGAGGGCAAACGAGGTCTAAACTTGGGGAGGTTGATACGTCCATTTTGCATCATGATATCTTACTCTTTTTTTACTGTTTAAAGTTATATTTCACTTTTTGGCACATTGCTAATGTCATTTCTCTTTTAATTTGCAAGTTCTATCACAAGAGAGAGATTGTCGACAGCTGGAATTCTGGACCTGAAAAGAGCTACAACAGAGATAGCTATTATTCAGAGCTCCAAATGACCTGAAAATTTACGAACAATTATTTTCGAATAAATAAAAAATGTTGAAAGAAAATTCTATCGGAGGGGACCCACCAGATAGCCATAAGCTCAAGTGACGCGCCCTCCCCCTGGGGCGCACCCCTTGAGCTTGTGGGTCCCACAACAGGGCTATGTGGCTTATCTTCTCCTATATGAAGCCATTTGTCCTATCAAAAATCAGAAGAAGACTTTCGGGATGAAGCACCGCTATCTTAAGGAAGAACCTGGGTAGGAACACTTTTGCTCTCCGGCAGAGCGATTCCGCTGGGGAAATGTAGCCACCTGACCTGAAATGGTCAAGTCTCTGTGTATCTGTGTCATCCCTGGATCAGTATGCTAGCACACAAAGTACTCAATGAAAAATAACAGAGTTCAATCCACACACTTTATTACATCGAAGTCTTCCAAAGTAGTATTTATTACATAAATATGGATGAAGGTCATCTAAATAAAATTAGTTGTCGAAGCATCGAAGGTAAATGAGTCCATCAACTTCACGGCAAAACTAAGTGCAGAACAACGACCTATTGCACCTTACTCTTCGTGTGAAAATCTACAACATGAAACGTTGCAGCCACAAAGGGTCAATACATTAAAGTATTGGCGAGTCACACCCAAAGTATTAAAATAGACCTATCATCTACATGCAAGGATATATCAAGGGGAAAGCTCTAAGGTATATTTTGCATAAAGCTAATTTTGACCTACTTCTACTCACTAGCCAAGTTTTATTTCTTTTCATTTTAATTAACCTATTGTTAAATTGGATCTCTCCAATTTAACCCGCCTATGAGAGCCTCCAAGGATCATAGGTTCCCAAATTGTTTTTTTATGAGAGCCCCCGGGGATCATGGTTTAATTAAAACCACATCATATTAATTATTTGTGATGAGAAGATCTTCCGGTGGTTTCAAGTCCAGTTGCTCAAAATTGTCCATAACCGGGGACACGGCTAATCAATTAGTTTTACACTCTACAGAGGTTTGTACACTTTACCCCAAGATTACATCCCTCCCTATATGTCCTCGCACTTCAGATTTGTTTGAGAACAGGACGATCGAAACATGATCTTTCCAAGAGTTCCTCTGACCCATGTCTGGTGTCCATCCAACCCTACCATTCGTCTAATTTGCTGGCACCGTCCCAACCAGAGTCACGACTAAGGTCAACCAAGCCAGAGCCCATAATGACTTGCGGTTGCACACGTAAGCTACTTGATATGAAACATGTCCAACCTTTTTGAACATGGGCGGCATTCCCCACCTTTTCCCGAGTAATGTAGAGCCTGCCGGAGGATACATACTTGTCGATTGGTCCGACAAACCTTTCTGCCCAGATGATTGATTAATTGGTATTGCAGAGCCCCCAGGGAAATACAATACATGTAAGTTGTTGCTAATGTAATCATTGCTTAAGTTCTCTCGCAACTTTCATGAATCTCACGGTACCCAATCCACATCTACCATAGCATGGCTAAGCAATAACTACACTGCAACAATTCCCAACACGGAGGCAAAGATTATTAGGATCGGTCTAAACATATGGCTATCCTATCTAGTTTTACCATAGCATAGTACCCCTACACATGCATACTACTGTGTTATAGAAGGCACTACATGCAAAGTACAACATAGGATTGGTATGATCTTATTAAGTTTAATGAAGTCCTTCGCACTCAATATCCTGCAATTCTAGTCTTCGCACTCCAAACAACCTATTATAAGCAAACAATATAGCATATATAAGCAATCATATCGAAAACCAAAAAGAATGCAAAGAAAAACTTATAAACTCAAAAACAATCAAATAAAATCTCTGAACAAAAACATATTTTTCACAGTACCAAAATTATGTGATTTTGATCTCAACATAAAATAGGTGTCATAAGCTTCAATTTGAAAAAAGTATCAACTAAAACGGAGTTACGAAACTAAAGTTATGGCATATTGAAGTTTAAATTTGAATCTGATCTAACTGAAATTTTAATGTTTCAAAAAAAATATTTTTTTGGTTTAGTGGATAGACGGGATTTTTATGAAACCGTAGAAAAAAGAATCGCCTAATTTGGATAAACAGAACTAAAGATATGCTAAAAGAAAAACTAGAAGAAAATTTGAAATTGAAACTACTAAGAATCGGCAGATCGTGGCAGAGGTGCCATGTGGTGTTCTTTGAGCGGCAGCTAGCTGCTTGCTGCAGTACGAAGCGGCGAACGGCAAAAGGTTAACACAAAATGAGTTGGCGTGCAAAAGAAGAAAAAAATAGATCTAACCTAGACGGTTAGATCTCAATCGGACGATCGAGGTGTGCTCGCTGCTAAAGTAAACTAACGAACGTCCGCTATATAACTAATATTGTTTCAGTGAATAAAAAAAGTGGATCTAATCTAGACCGTTCCTCTGATATCTGACGAAATAGGGGGTGGCTGGGCTTACAGCGGTCGCACGAGGGCGAGGTCGACGGCGAGGGGCTCGGGCGTCGGCGGTGGAGGCACTCCGGCGCTCGGCGACGAAGACGTAGAAGCTGGGCGGGTGCGGCGAAGCAAAGGGAAGCCGGGAGTGGTGGCGATGGAGGTCGTGGACGACCGGACGGTGTGGGACGAGTTTTGGAAGCTCCTGTGCTCCGTGAACTCCGGCGAGAGTGGCGAGGTTGATGGAGACTACTCCAGTGGCTCCTGGACGTCAAAAGGATGTCAAGTAGATGTGCAAGAACTCGAGGAAACGATTGACGAAGTTTGGTGTTCGGAGATGGCTTACCGGCGAAGGAAACGTCTGGTGAAGGCTTCGGCTCCGTCGATCCAAACGGCGCGTGCGTGCGCTATAGGTGGACTTGGGTGGAAATTTTTGAGCGGATCGGACAAGAGGGCAGTTGGCGGCGCTGGGGGTCTTCCTGGGACTTCCCTGGAATACCCAAGAATTTCGCGTCAAAATTTTTTACTACATATAATATGTATACGCTATACGGTAGAATCTGGAAATAGGCCACGGCAGCGACGCACATGACCAGACACGAGCGACTCGGTGTCTGGTTACACGCGCGAGCAGCAGCTCCAGGCCTTCCTCCCCCGATTCTCTTTTTTTACATTCCCTGATTCCCTCCCTCCCCCGACTGCTCCAAGCCCGATCCAATCGATGCCCTTCCATAACCTAGCTGCTAGCTCCCTCCCCCGATTCAGTCTCCCCTAGATCCGGCTCCGGCGACCAGGCCGGCCCTCTCCTGCCTCCCTCGCCCCTCGGACCTCGGTCCCCTCCCCTCCATGCTCCGGCTGGCCCTCTCTGGCTCAGGCTCTCCCTCCCCTGCCGGCCTGCCCTCGCCCATTCGCCCTCCGGCTTCAGCGGCGACGCGGCTCCGGCGCTCCGCCAGGCGCCAGTCCGCCTCCGGCCTCCCCTGCTCTCCGGACCCCGGCCCAAGTAGGCGCCCATCGTGGCAGCGGGCCAGCACCCTTATGCTCACCTCCGCCCCCGGTCTACTGAAGGTATTGTTTCCCTCCGTTTTATAAACAAATCTGTAGCTTTTTCCAGTGATTGCTTGCAAACTGAAATTGAATTGCTTGTTTGTCCAATGTTCAGCGGTCCATGCAAATTGCTTGTTGTTTGGTTCATGTACTATATTTAGAGCAAAATTTTTTTTTGGATGAATACCCAACCTTCATCTCCTGGCGCCGCCAGAGGGGGATGGGTATCTATAGAGTCATGGCGTGGAGAAGGGGTTTGACTCGAGGTCGCGATCCCAAGAGAATTAGGATACAACGTAATCTAGCATGATTCCGTGTCGTGAGGAGGAAGAAGAACGGGCGGGCCCTGCATGGCGGTGACAGAGGCGAGCGAGGGAGGGAGTGGGCGATCGGGCGGTTTCGGGCGAGGGTAGGCTGCTGGTGGAGGTGGGCAGGCCTGGCGGCTAGCGCCGACCTGCGTTGTTTTTTAATAGAGTTTTCATATTTTCTTTTTTTTACAAAAGCACTAAAACACAGAAAATACTAATAAAACCAATTCTAAAAATACCAGAAAAAATCACATAAATCTTTGGCAATATATAGAGCCATGTGAACTTTTTTTGGCCTAAAATGCAAGTTAAAAAACATTTTTGCTATTCTAGTAAAACTAGCATTAAAATAATTTGCAAATAAAGCCAAATAATTAAATCTTGATTTCAACTTGAATTTTCAATATTTCATTTCTGTTTTTGAATAAGTCCTTTTACCTTTTTTTGAGATATTGGAAATGAATTTGTGAAACCAATATTGAACCAAATTCCAAATTTGAATTTATAGAACTTTCTTAGGGCACTTCCAACTCTCTCTTTAGTAAATTGAAGAAGTCATATTATCTTTCCTCGAAAGAATCCTTGAGTTGCTTAAAGTAGCTTGGATCATATTCCGAATGAAAATCAAATAGAGGAAAAAATGCATAAATCATGGATGCATAAGAATTACTATTTATAAACATCGAAATTGAAAATTGGCATGTTAAAGGAAACTTCCCGCCAGGAGAGAGAAATCGAAAGCGCCGGCATCACAAATGATCCTTTCATCATGGAAGGACCAATCTTTATGAAAATATTCACCAGCACCATCTCATCGCAAACCCTAGTTCATCTATTGCATTCAATGTTTACCACAAAATCTCAGACTGGTACCTGTGGGTTGCTAGTAGTGTTCATTACATCTTGTAGTTGATGCTAGTTGGTTTATTTGTTGAAAGATTATATGTTCAGATTCTTAATCATATATTTATCTCCTCTGGTCATAAACATGAATATGATTTATGAGTTGTTCCGTTTGTTCTTGGAACATCAGAGAAATCTTGTTATAAATAATCATGTGATGTTGACATTCATTCAATATTTTGATGATGTGTTATGTTGTTCTTTCTCTAGTGGTGTCGCGTGAACGTCGACTACATGACACATTACCATGCTTGAGCCTAGGGGAAAGCATCGCGGGATTGGTAAGTACTCCCTCCGTCCGAAAATACTTGTCATCAAAATGGATAAAGAGAGATGTATATAGAACTAAAATACATCTAGATACATTCCCTTTTATCTAGTTTGATGACAAGTATTTTCGGACAGAGGGAGTAGATGATAGGTTGCTAGAGTGATAGAAGCTTAAACCCTACATTTATGCCCCTAATTTGCGTCCACTCTAAGATTTACCCCAAACTTTTTCATGTGTTCAAATTTGCCCCTAAAAAGCATTTAGGTCACAGGAATGCCCTTACAATTGGTCAAAGTTGTTTGACCCAGACTTTGGAAAATCATAACAAATTCATATGAACTCAGAAGAATGCAAATAAGATATTAAAATGTTCATAAAAATACCACATATATGCACATGTCATTTACGCTCATCGCCTACACATGCATTTATTTGCATTCACCCTAAATAGTGTTTTAATGTTATAAACCCTAAAAAGCTTTAAAGAGTGCTTTTTTCATGAACGTAAATGACATGTGCATATAGGTTATGTTTTTATGAACATTTTGATATCTTGTTTTGCATTCTTCTGAGTTCATATGGATTTGTTATGAATTTTCAAAGTTTTGGTCAGACAACTCTGACCAGATGGAAGGGCATATTTGCGACCTAAAATGTTTT
Organism: Triticum aestivum; assembly: GCF_018294505.1. NCBI lineage: Eukaryota > Viridiplantae > Streptophyta > Magnoliopsida > Poales > Poaceae > Triticum > Triticum aestivum. Next base: position 98,186,379 of record NC_057807.1, on the reverse strand, counting down.
TTAGGGGAAAATTTGAGCACATCAAAAAGTTAAGGGTAAAATAAGTAGTGGGTTCAAGTTAGGGCCACAAATATGAATGTCCCTTCGGTAAAGGGCTAAGTTGGATCCATATGTTTCATGTTATATATGATTAGATTAATCTTAATTCTTATTTCGTAGTCGCAAATGCTTATGAGAAGGGGTAATCATAAGTAGATTGGTAGTTCAAGTAAGAACAATACCTTAACACCGGTCCACCACATAACAACTCAAAGTAGTGAACCCGGATCAAGTAATCACGATGAAAGTACCTAGGCGCAATTCTCATGTGTCCTCGAGAACGATTTGCTGATTATACGAAGTACTTTTGGCTTGTCCTTTGCAAAAAAAAGATTGGGTCACCTTGTTGCACCTTATTACTATTGTTACTTATTACTTGCTATGAATTATCTTACTGTCAAACTATCTGTTACTATTACTCTACAACACTTACAGAGAATGCCTTGCTAAAAATCGCTTATCAATTTCTTCAATTCCTCGTTGGGTTCGACACTCTTATTTATCGAAATGACTACGATTTATCCTCTATACTTGTGGGCCATCAGCGCACAGTCCGTGGCCGTTTGAATGCGGCGGGAGGCGTGTTCAGCCAAGCATGCAGTAGGCGGCTCTCTCTCTCTCGGCGCTGGCGCGCCGCTTCAATGCCGGCATCGAGTGGTCGCGTCCGTTCTGCGTCAGCGTCAATGCGGAGCAGCCGCTCTCGAGCGGCATGAATGCGGGCAACTGGCGCCTTACAATAAGCGCGCGTGGGCGAGGGAGGTTTTTTTTGGCGGGCCAGGGCAGTCGGACGCGGACGGGGCAGTGGTACGAACGCCTGCAAAGCCCCCCCCTAGTTTGTCTCCGGTTTTACCGGAAAAAATACATCTGAACAGCGAGCGAACGATACATGCCCGCGTTGGATAGCACAACACGTCTGGGCCACGCGTTCCAGACGGGTGCAGGTGGTTTGAGGGCCAGCATTTGAGATGTTGCAGCCCACAGATAGTTAATTGTCATGGTAGATTCCTAACACTTTTTTCTAAGTTTGCAAAATTATAATTTTGCATAATGTTAACATGAAAATTTTATGATTTTTTTTCAACGTGTCACATGGCAAATTTATATATTCATGGTTAGGTTGCGTTCCCTTAGATCCCGATGATGCATTTTATACACACCTTGGCCTTGCTGTTCCTTCACCGGATCAAAGTCCTGAACACCGAATTGTTTGTGTTCCTTCTTCTCCAAGTCAAGAATTCCCCCGTTTGGAAACTTCCCAGCATCGGTTTCCTCCAAGCCGGCTTGATCTCCGGGAGATCCATGGGTGAACTGCGTCGCAACAAGGCCATCTTGTCGCCCACGTTTTCACGGTGTGTGTTGCCAGATATTCGTCAAAACATCTCACCCTATTTCAAAAATATATTTGTTGTCTACAAATTGGTCAAAGTTACACTTCGTTGACTTTTGACTAAAAATATACGTCTTGATTTATGGACTAGAGGTACATGCATAACGACTTGGAATGACACGTTCGTAGCAGGAACTTTTCTACTTTCTATCATGTACCTTCCAGTGAACTTATCTATTATGCTCCGTAGTACCAACTGCTGTATCGATCGAGTTTTCTCTCCCTGGCGGTTGGAACCCTAGCCGCCGTCAGGAGAGGCCATCTTTCAGCACTGTCCTCCGGCGGCTCCCCTCCGCCGGTGACCTATGTCGTTGGTGGTAGGGGTCGCCGGATCCACGCGCGTGGATCGTTTTTACTCCCTTGTGGTCTAGGTTTTTAGGTTGTTCATACTTCGGCGCAACGATGACAGCGCTGAATAAAGATTCTTCGGATCCATCTCTAACGAGGCCATCAGTCCTATGGTTGGGGATGGATTTGGAAACCAGTCTGTTCAAGCAAGGTTGGTGTGGCGGCGTCGGCATCCTCATGGTGGACCTGTGTCCTCGGGCTCCGCCGTTGCGACGACGTTTGCTCCAGCGAAGACGTAGAGCTTGTGAGGTAGTCTACGAGCGGATGCAGAGTGTGGTCTGCGTGGACGACATCTGGAAGACAGAACATGTGCTGGATTCGTGGTTCATGGATGGCAGATACTGTTTCCTCTTTTGGCGTCTTAGTCGTGGTGGGGTGCCAGATTTGGAGTTCGATGGCGTGTCTGGGGTGTTGTCCCAGTCTGATTTGTTAAATGGCAATCACTTCACTTTTGGCGAGCCACCTTGGAGGTTCGCAAAGCTGCATATCAGCGATGGAGCCGCGTCAAGCTCGGGTGAGGAGGTGATTGATGACCCACAAGTGTAGGGGATCTATCGTAGTCCTTTCGATAAGTAAGAGTGTCGAACCCAACGAGGAGCAGAAGGAAATGATAAGCGGTTTTCAGTAAGGTTTTCTCTGCAAGCACTGAAATTGTAGGTAACATATAGTTTTGTGATAAGATAAATAGTAACGAGTAACAAGTAAATAAAGTAAATAAAGTGCAGCAAGGTGGCTCAATCCTTTATGTAGCAAAGGATAAGTCTGGACAATTTCTAATAATGAGAAAGGAGCTCCCGAGGACATATGGGAATTATCGTCAAGCTAGTTTTCATCACGTTCATATGATTCGCGTTCGGTACTTTGATAATTTGATATGTGGGTGGACCGGTGCTTGGGTATTGCCCTTACTTGGACAAGCATCCCACTTATAATTAACCCCTATTGCAAGCATCCGCAACTATAAAAGAAGTATTAAGGTAAACCTAACCACAGCATTAAACATATGGATCCAAATCTGCCCCTAACGAAGCAACACATAAACTAGGGTTTAAGCTTCTGTCACTCTAGCAACCCATCATCTACTTATTACTTCCCAATGCCTTCCTCTAGGCCCAAATAATGGTGAAGTGTCATGTAGCCGACGTTCACATAACACCACTAGAGGAAAAGACAACATACATCTCATCAAAATATTGAACGAATATCGAATTCACATGACTACTAATAGCAAGACTTCACCCATGTCCTCAGGAACAAACGTAACTACTCACAAAGCATATTCATGTTCATCAGAGGAGTAATAATATGCATTAAGGATCTGAACATATGATCTTTCACCAAGTAAACCAATTAGCATCAACTACAAGGAGTAATCAACACTACTAGCAGCCCCCAGGTACCAATTTGTGGTTTGGATACATGATTGGATACAAGAGATGAGCTAGGGTTTTGAGAGGAGATGGTGCTGGTGAAGATGTTGATGGAGATTGACCCCCTCCCGATGAGAGGATCGTTGGTGATGAGGTTGGTGATGATTTCCCCCTCCCGGAGGGAAGTGTCCCCGGCAGAACAGCTCCGCCGGAGCCCTAGATTGGTTCCGCCTCGTGGCGGCGAAGTTTCGTCCCGTAAGCTTGCCCACAATTTTTTCCAGGGCAAAAGTCCTCATATAACAGAAGATGGACACCGGGGGCCCACCAGGGGGCCCAGGAGACAGGGGGCACGCCAAGTAGGGGGTGTTGGGGAACGTAGTAATTTCAACAGTTTTCCTACGCACACGCAAGATCATGGTGATGCATAGCAACGAGAGGGGAGAGTGTTGTCCACGTACCCTCGTAGACCGAAAGCGGAAGCGTTAGAACAACGTGGTTGATGTAGTCGTACGTCTTCACGGCCCGACCGATCAAGCACCGAAACTACGGCACCTTCGAGTTCTAGCACACGTTCAGCTCGATGACGATCCCCGGACTCCGATCCAGCAAAATGTCGGGGAAGAGTTCCGTCAGCACGACAGCGTGGTGATGATCTTGATGTTCTACCGTCGCAGGGCTTCGCCTAAGCACCGCTACAATATTATCGAGGACTATGATGAAGGGGGGCACCGCACACGGCTAAGAGATCAAGAGATCAATTGTTGTGTCTAGAGGTGCCCCCTGCCCCCGTATATAAAGGATCAAGGAGGGGTGCGGCCGGCCAGGGGAGAGGGAGCGCCGGGAGGAGTCCTACTCCCACCGGGAGTAGGACTCCCCCCTTTCCTTGTTGGATTAGGACTTGGGAGGGGGAAGGAGTGGAGGAGAA
>NC_057807.1:98121619-98182041 GCF_018294505.1 Triticum aestivum | reverse complement strand
CCATTATGTTCCGGGGGGGGGGGGTGGTTCCGGTAACCTCCTGGTACTCCGGTAAAATCCCGATTTCACCCGGAACACTTCCGATATCCAAACATAAGCTTTCAATATATCAATCTTCATGTCTCGACCATTTCGAGACTCCTCATCATGTCCGTAATCTCATCCGGGACTCCAAACAAACTTTGGTACATCAAAACTCATAAACTCATAATATAAATGTCATCGAAACCTTAAGCGTGCGGACCCTACGGGTTCGAGAACTATGTAGACATGACCTAGAACTGTTTCCGGTCAATAACCAATAGCGGAAGCTGGATGCTCATATTGGCTCCTGCATATTCTACGAAGATCTTTATCGGTCAAACCACATAACAACATACGTTGTTCCCTTTGTCATCGGTATATTACTTGCCCGAGATTTGATCGTCGGTATCCAATACCTAGTTCAATCTCGTTACCGGCAAGTCTCTTTACTCGTTACGTAATGCATCATTCCATAACTAACTCATTAGCTACATTGCTTGTAAGTCTTATAGTGATGTGCATTACCAAGAGGGCCTAGAGATACCTCTTCGACAATCGGAGTGACAAAACCTAATATCAAAATACGCCAACTCAACATGTACCTTTGGAGACACCTGTAGAGCTCCTTTATAATCACCCAGTTACGTTGTGACGTTTGGTAGCACACAAAGTGTTCCTCCGATAAACGGGAGTTGCATAATCTCATAGTTATAGGAACTTGTATAAGTCATGAAGAAAGCAATAGCAACATACTAAATGATCAAGTGCTAAGCTAACGGAAGGGGTCAAGTCAATCACATCATTCTCCTAATGATGTGATCCCGTTAATCAAATGACAACACATGTCTATGGTTAGGAAACATAACCATCTTTGATGAATGAGCTAGTCAAGTAGAGACATACTAGTGACATTAAGTTTGTCTATGTATTGACACATGTATCATGTTTCTGGTTAATACAATTATAGCATGAATAATAAACAGTTATCATGATATGAGGAAATAAATAATAACTTTATTATTGCCTCTCCGGTACTCTCTCTTTCCCGTAGGGCCCAATAAGGCCCAATACTTCTCCCCGGCGAATTCCCGTAACTCTCCGGTACTCCGAAAAATACCCGAATCACTCGGAACCTTTCCGAACTTCGAATATAGTCATCCAATATATCGATCTTTACGTCTCGACCATTTCGAGACTCCTCGTCATGTCCCCGATCTCATCCGGGACTCCTAACTCCTTCAGTACATCAAAACTCATAAACTCATAATAAAACTGTCATCGAAACCTTAAGCGTGCGGACCCTACGGTTCGAGAACAATGTAGACATGACCGAGACACGTCTCCGGTCAATAACCAATAGCGGGACCTGGATGCCCATATTGGTTCCTACATATTCTACGAAGATCTTTATCGGTCAGACCGCATAACAACATACATTGTTCCCTTTGTCATCGGTATGTTACTTGCCTGAGATTCGATCGTCGGTATCCAATACCTAGTTCAATCTCATTACCGGCAAGTCTCTTTACTCATTCCGTAATACATCATCTCGCAACTAACTCATTAGTCGCAATGCTTGCAAGGCTTAAATGATGTGCATCACCGAGAGGGCCCAGAGATACCTCTCCGACATTCGGAGTGACAAATCCTAATCTCGAAATACGCCAACTCAACAAGTACCTTTGGAGACACCTGTAGAGCACCTTTATAATCACCCAGTTACGTTGTGACGTTTGGTAGCACACAAAGTGTTCCTCCGGTAAAAGGGAGTTGCATAATCTCATAGTCATAGGAACATGTATAAGTCATGAAGGAAGCAATAGCAACATACTAAACGATCGGGTGCTAAGCTAACGGAATGGGTCATGTCAATCAGATCATTCAACTAATGATGTGATCCCGTTAATCAAATAACAACTCTTTGTCCATGGTTAGGAAACATAACCATCTTTGATTAACAAGCTAGTCAAGTAGAGGCATACTAGTGACACTCTGTTTGTCTATATATTCACACATGTATTATGTTTCCGGTTAATAAAATTCTAGCATAAATAATAAACATTTATCATGATATAAGGAAATAAATAATAACTTTATTATTGCCTCTAGGGCATATTTCCTTCAGTCTCCCACTTGCACTAGAGTCAATAATCTAGCTCACATCACCATGTGATTCACATCGATAGTTCACATCATCATGTGATTAACACCCATAGTTCACATCGCCATGTGACCAATATCAAAAGGGTTTACTAGATTCAGTAATCTAGTTCACATCTCTATGTGATTAACACCCAAAGAGTACTTAGGTGTGATCATGTTTTGCTTGTGAGAGAATCTTAGTCAACGGGTCTTTCACATTCAGATCCGTTATGTATTTTGCAATTTTTTATGTCTACAATGCTCTGCACGGAGCTACTCTAGCTAATTGCTCCCACTTTCAATATGTATCTAGATCGAGACTTAGAGTCATCCAGATCGGTGTCAAAACTTGCATCGACGTAACCCTTTACGACAAACCTTTTGTCACTTCCATAATCGAGAAACATATCCTTATTCCACTAAGGATAATTTTGACCGCTGTCCAGTGATCTACTCCTAGATCACTATTGTACTTCCTTGCCAAACTCAGTGCAGGGTATACAATAGATCTGGTACACAGCATGACATACTTTATAGAACCTATGGCCAAGGCATAGGGAATGACTTTCATTCTCTTTCTATCTTCTGCCGTGGTCGGGTTTTGAGTCTTACTCAATTTCACACCTTGTCATACAGGCAAGAACTCTTTCTTTTACTGTTCCATTTTGAATTACTTCAAAATCTTGTCAAGGTATGTACTCATTGAAAAAACTTATCAAGCGTTTTGGTCTATCTCTATAGATCTTGATGCTCAATATGTAAGCAGCTTCACCGAGGTCTTTCTTTGAAAAAACTCCTTTCAAACACTCCTTTATGCTTTGCAGAATAATTCTACATTATTTCCGATCTACAATATGTCATTCACATATACTTATCAGAAATGCTGTAGTGCTCCCACTCACTTTCTAGTAAATACAGGATTCACTGCAAGTCTGTATAAACTATATGCTTTGATCAACTTATCAAAGCGTATATTCCAACTCCGAGATGCTTGCACTAGTCCATAGATGCACATTTTGTTAACACCTTTAGGATCGACAAAACCTCTTGGTTGCATCACATACAACTCTTCTTTAATAACTCCATTAAGGAATGCAGTTTTGTTTATCCATTTGCCAGATTTCATAAAATGCGGCGATTGCTAACATGATTCGGACAGACTTTTAAGCATCGATACGAGTGAGAAAATCTCATTGTATTCAACATTTTGAACTTTGTCAAAAAAACCTTTTTCGACAAGTCTAGCTTTGTAGATAGTAACACTACTATCAGCGTCCATCTTCCTCTTGAAGATCCATTTATTTTCTATGGCTTGCCGATCATCGGGCAACTCCACCAAAGTCCACACTTTGTTCTCATACATGGATCTCATCTCAGATTTCATGGCCTCAAGCCATTTCGCGGAATCTGGGCTCATCATCGCTTCCTCATAGTTCGTAGGTTCATCATGGTCTAATTACATGACTTCCAGAACAGGATTACCGTACCACTCTGGTGCGGATCTCACTCTGGTTTACCTACAAGGTTCGGTAGTAACTTGATCTGAAGTTACATCATCATCATCATTAACTTCCTCACTAATCGGTGTAGTAGTCACAAGAACAGATTTCTGTGATGAACTACTTTCCAATAAGGGAACAGGTACAGTTACCTCATCAAGTTCTACTTTCCTCCCACTCACTTCTTTCGAGAGAAACTCCTTCTCTAGAAAGGATCCATTTTCGGATCTGTGATAGAAGGTGTACCCAACTTTCTCCTTTGGGTATCCTATGAAGACACATTTCTCCGATTTGGGTTTGAGCTTATCATGATGAAACCTTTTCACATAAGCATCGCAACCCCAAACTTTAAGAAATGACAACTTTGGTTTCTTTCCAAACCACAGTTCATATTGTGTCATCTCAACGGACTTAGATGGTGCCCCTTTTTAACGTGAATGCAGCTGTCTTTAATGCATGACCCCAAAATGATAGTGGTAAATCGGTAAGAAACATCATAGATTGTACAATATCCAATAAAGTACGGTTATGACGTTCGGACACACCATTATGCTGTGGTGTTCCAGGTGGCACGAATTTGTGAAACTATTCCACATTGTTTTAATTGAAGACCAAACTCGTAACTCAAATATTTGTCTCCGCGATCAGATCGTAGAAACCTTATTTTCTTGTCACGATGATTTTTCCACTTCACTCTGAAATTCTTTGAACCTTTCAACTATTTCAGACTTATGTTTCATCAAGTAGATATACCCATATCTGCTCAAATCATCTGTGAAGGTCAGAAAATAACGATACCCGCCCGAGCCTTAACACTCATAGGATCGCATACATCAGTATGTATTATTTCCAATAAGTCAGTTGCTCGCTCCACTGTTCCGGAGAACGGAGTCTTAGTCATCTTGCCCATGAGGCATGGTTCGCAAGCATCAAGTGATTCATAATCAAGTGATTCCAAAATCCCATCAGCATGGAGTTTCTTCATGCGCTTTACACCGATATGACCTAAACGGCAGTGCCACAAATAAGTTGCACTATCATTATTAACTTTGCATCTTTTGGTTTCAATATTATGAATATGTGTATCACTACGATCGAGATCCAATGAACCATTTTCATTGGGTGTGTAACCATATAAGGTTTTATTCATGTAAACAGAACAACAGTTTATTCTCTTACTTAAATGAATAACAGTATTGCAATAAACACGATCAAATCATATTCATGCTCAACGCAAACACCAAATAACATTTATTTAGGTTCAACACTAATCCGGAAAGTATAGGGAGTGTGCGATGATGATCATATCAATCTTGAAACTACTTTCAACACACATCGTCACTTCACCCTTAACTAGTTTCTGTTTATTCTGCAACTCCCGTTTCGAGTTACTACTCTTAGCAACTGAACCAGTACCAAATACCGAGGGTTGCTATAAACACTAGTAAAGTACACATCAATAACATGTATATCAAATATACCTTTTTTTGAGAACTTATCAAATATACCTTTGTTTACTTTGCCATCCTTCTTATCCGCCAAATACTTGGGGTAGTTCTGCTTCTAGTAACCAGTCCCTTTGCAGTAGAAGCACTTAGTCTCAGGCTTAGGTCCAGACTTGGGCTTCTTCACTTGAGCAGCAACTTGCTTGCCGTTCTTCTTGAAGTTCCCTTCTATCCCTTTGCCCTTTTCTTGAAACTAGTGGTCTTGTTAACCATCAACACTTGATGTTCTTTCTTGATTTCTACCTTCATCGATTTCATCATCATGAAAAACTCGGGAATCATTTTCATCATCCCTTGCATACTATAGTTCATCACGAAGTTCTACTAACTTGGTGATGGTGACTAGAGAATTCTGTCAATCACTATCTTATCTGGAAGATTAACTCCCACTTGATTCAAGCGATTGTAGTACCCAGACAATCTGAGCACATGCTCACTAGTTGAGCGATTCTCCTCCATCTTTTAGCTATAGAACTTGTTAGAGACTTCAAATCTCTCAACTCGGGTATTTGCTTGAAATATTAACTTCAACTCCTGGAACATCTCATATGGTCCATGATGTTCAAAACATCTTTGAAGTCCCGATTCTAAGCCATAAAGCATGGTGCACAAAACTATCAAGTAGTCATCATATTGAGCTAGCCAAACGTTCATAACGTCTGCATCTGCTCCTGCAATAGGTCTGTCACCTAGCGGTGCATTAAGGACATAATTCTTCTGTGCAGCAATGAGGATAAACCTCAGATCGCGGATCCAATCCGCATCATTGCTACTAACATTTTTCAACACAATTTTCTCTAGGAACATATCAAAATAAACACATGAAAGAAACAACGCAAGCTATTGATCTTACAACATAATTGCAAAATACTACCGGGACTAAGTTCATGATAAATTTAAGTTCAATTAATCATATTACTTAAGAACTCCCACTTAGACAGACATCTCTCTAGTCATCTAAGTGATCACGTGATCCAAATCAACTAAACCATAACCGATCATCACGTGAGATGGAGTAGTTTTCAATGGTGAACATCACTATGTTGATCATATCTACTATATGATTCACGCTCGACCTTTCGGTCTCCAGTTTTCCGAGGCCATATCTGCATATGCTAGGCTCGTCAAGTTTAACCTGAGTATTCCGCGTGTGCAAAACTGGCTTGCACCCGTTGTAGATGGACGTAGAGCTTATCACACCCGATCATCACGTGGTGTCTGGGCACGACGAACTTTGGCAACGGTGCATACTCAGGGAGAACACTTCTTGATAATTTTAGTGAGAGATCATCTTAAAATGCTACCGTCAATCAAAGCAAGATAAGATGCATAAAGGATAAACATCACATGCAATCAATATAAGTGATATGATATGGCCATCATCATCTTGTGCTTGTGATCTCCATCTCCGAAGCACCATCATGATCACCATCGTCACCGGCGCGACACCTTGATCTCCATCGTAGCATCGTTGTCGTTTACGCCATCTATTGCTTCTACGACTATCGCTACCGCTTAGTGATAAAGTAAAGCAATTACAGGGCGTTTGCATTTCATACAATAAAGCGACAACCATATGGCTCCTGCCAGTTGCCGATAACTTCGGTTACAAAACATGATCATCTCATACAATAAAATATAGCATCATGTCTTGGCCATATCACATCATAACATGCCCTGCAAAAACAAGTTAGACGTCCTCTACTTTGTTGTTGCAAGTTTTACGTGGCTGCTACGGGCTTAAGCAAGAACCAATCTCACCTACGCATCAAAACCACAACGATAGTTTGTCAAGTTGATGCTGTTTTAACCTTCACAAGGACCGGGCGTAGCCACAATCGGTTCAACTAAAGTTGGAGAAACTGACACCCGCTAGTCACCTGTGTGCAAAGCACGGCGGTAAAACCAGTCTCGCGTAAGCGTACGCGTAATGTCGGTCCGAGCCGCTTAATCCAACAATATCGCCGAACCAAAGTATGACATGCTGGTAAGCAGTATGACTTATATCGCCCACAACTCACTTGTGTTCTACTCGTGCATATAACATCAAACCATAAAACCTAGTCTCGGATGCCATTGTTGGGGAACGTAGTAATTTCAAAAAATTTCCTACGCACACGCAAGATCATGGTGATGTATAGCAACGAGAGGGGAGAGTGTTGTCTACGTACCCTCGTAGACCGAAGCGGAAGCGTTGACGCAACGTAGAGGAAGTAGTCGTACGTCTGCCCGTTCCAACCGATCCAAGCACCGTTACTCCGGCACCTCCGAGTTCTTGACACACGTACAGCTCGATGACGCACCCCGATCTCCGACCCAGCAGAGGCACGGGGAGGAGTTCCGTCAGCACGACAGCGTGGTGACGATTTTGATGTTCTACTGTCGCAGGGCTTCGCCTAAGCACCGCTACAATATGACCGAGGTGTAATCTCGTGGAGCGGGGCACCGCACACGGCTAAGGAACGATCTCAATGATCAACTTGTGTGTTCATGGGGTGCCCCCTACCCCCGTATATAAAGGAGTGGAGGAGGGGAGGGCCGGCCCTCTTCTATGGCGCGCCCTAGGGGAGTCCTACTCCCACCGGGAGTAGGATTCCCCCTTTCCTAGTCCAACTAGGAGTCCTTCCATGTATTAGGAGTAGGAGACAAGGAAGGGGAAGAGAGAAGGGAAGGAAGGAGGGGGTGCGGCCCCTCCCCCTAGTCCAATTCGGACTAGGCCATGGGGGGGGGGGCGCGGCCTGCCCTAGGCAGCCCCTCTCTCTTTCCCGCAGGGCCCAATAAGGCCCAATACTTCTCCCCGGCGAATTCCCGTAACTCTCCGGTACTCCGAAAAATACCCGAATCACTCGGAACCTTTTCGAACTCCGAATATAGTCGTCCAATATATCGATCTTTACGTCTCGACCATTTCGAGACTCCTCGTCATGTCCCCGATCTCATCCGGGACTCCGAACTCCTTCGGTACATCAAAACTCATAAACTCATAATAAACTGTCATCGAAACCTTAAGCGTGCGGACCCTACGGTTCGAGAACAATGTAGACATGACCGAGACACGTCTCCGGTCAATAACCAATAGCGGGACCTGGATGCCCATATTGGTTCCTACATATTCTACGAAGATCTTTATCGGTCAGACCGCATAACAACATACGTTGTTCCCTTTGTCATCGGTATGTTACTTGCCCGAGATTCGATCGTCGGTATCCAATACCTAGTTCAATCTCGTTACCGGCAAGTCTCTTTACTCGTTCCGTAATACATCATCTCGCAACTAACTCATTAGTTGCAATGCTTGCAAGGCTTAAGTGATGTGCATTACCGAGAGGGCCCAGAGATACCTCTCCGACATTCGGAGTGACAAATCCTAATCTCGAAATACGCCAACTCAACAAGTACCTTTGGAGACACCTGTAGAGCACCTTTATAATCACCCAGTTACGTTGTGACGTTTGGTAGCACACAAAGTGTTCCTCCGGTAAACGGGAGTTGCATAATCTCATAGTCATAGGAACATGTATAAGTCATGAAGGAAGCAATAGCAACATACTAAACGATCGGGTGCTAAGCTAACGGAATGGGTCATGTCAATCAGATCATTCAACTAATGATGTGATCCCGTTAATCAAATAACAACTCTTTGTCCATGGTTAGGAAACATAACCATCTTTGATTAACAAGCTAGTCAAGTAGAGGCATACTAGTGACACTCTGTTTGTCTATATATTCACACATGTATTATGTTTCCGGTTAATACAATTCTAGCATGAATAATAAACATTTATCATGATATAAGGAAATAAATAATAAATTTATTATTGCCTCTAGGGCATATTTCCTTCAGTTCAGTGCGGCATGCTTTACAGCTTAGAACCGGGGCTCCAAATGCGTTTTGAGTGACACGAAGCATATGAGATGTTCGAAGAGCTGAAAATTGTTTTCCAAGCTCATGCCCGGGTCAAGAGATATGAAGTCTCTGACAAGTTCTTCAGCTGTAAGATGGAGGAAAATAGTTCTGTCAGTGAGCACATAGTCAAGATGTCTGGGTTGCACAACCGCTTGACTCAGCTGGGAGTTAATCTCCCGGATGATGCGGTCATTGACAGAATCCTTCAGTCGCTTCCACCGAGCTACAAGAGCTTTGTGATGAACTTCAATATGCAGGGGATGGAAAAGACCATTCCTGAGGTATATTCAATGCTGAAATCAGCAGAGGTAGAGATCAAAAAGGAACATCAAGTGTTGATGGTGAATAAAACCACTAAGTTCAAGAAGGGCAAGGGTAAGAAGAACTTCAAGAAGGAAGGCAAGGGAGTTGCCGCGCCTGGCAAGCGAGTTGCCGGGAAGAAGTCAAACAATGGACCCAAGCCTGAGACTAAGTGCTTTTATTGCAAGGGAAGTGGTCACTGGAAGCGGAACTACCCCAAGTACTTAGCGGACAAGAAGGCCGACAAAACCAAAGGTATATGTGATATACATGTAATTGATGTGTACCTTACCAGTGCTCGTAGTAGCTCCTGGGTATTTGATACCGGTGCGGTTGCTCATATTTGTAACTCAAAGTAGGAGCTGCGGAATAAGCGGAGACTGGCGAAGGGCGAGGTGACGATGCGCATCGGGAATGATTCCAAGGTCAATGTGATCGCCGTCGGCACGCTACCTCTACATTTACCTACGGGATTAGTTTTAAACCTCAATAATTGTTATTTAGTACCAGCTTTGAGCATGAACATTGTATCAGGATCTCGTTTAATTCGAGATGGCTACTCATTTAAATCCGAGAATAATGGTTGTTCTATTTATATGAGAGATATGTTTTATGGTCATGCCCCGCTGGTGAATGGTTTATTCTTAATGAATCTTGAGCGTAATGTTACACATATTCATAGTGTGAATACCAAAAGATGTAAAGTTGATAACGATAGTCCCACATACTTGTGGCACTGCCGTCTTGGTCACATTGGTGTCAAGCGCATGAAGAAGCTCCATGTTGATGGACTTTTAGAGTCTCTAGATTATGAATCATTTGACACATGCGAACCATGCCTCATGGGAAAAATGACCAAGACTCCGTTCTCCGGAACAATGGAGCGAGCAACCAACTTATTGGAAATCATACATACTGATGTGTGCGGTCCAATGAGCGTTGAGGCTCGCGGAGGATATCGTTATGTTCTCACTCTCATTGATGACTTGAGTAGATATGGGTATGTCTACTTGATGAAACACAAGTCTTAGACCTTTGAAAAGTTCAAGGAATTTCAGAATGAGGTAGAGAATCAACGTGACCAAAAGATAAAGTTCTTACGATTAGATCGTGGGGGAGAATATTTAAGTCACAAATTTGGTACGCACTTAAGGAAATGTGGAATCATTTCACAACTCACGCCGCCTGGAACACCTCAGTGAAATGGTGTGTCCGAACGTCGTAATCGCACTCTATTGGATATGGTGCGATCTATGATGTCACTTACCGATTTACCGCTATCATTTTGGGGATACGCTCTAGAGACAGCTACATTCACTTTAAATAGGGCACCTTCTAAATCCGTTGAGACGACACCGTATGAATTATGGTTTGGGAAGAAACCTAAGCTGTCGTTTCTAAAAGTTTGGGGATGCGATGCTTATGTCAAGTAACTTCAACCTAAGAAGCTTGAACCCAAGTCAGAAAAATGCGTCTTCATAGGATACCCTAAGGAAACCATTGGGTATACCTTCTACTTAAGATCTGAGGGCAAGATCTTTGTTGCCAAGAACGGGTCCTTTCTGGAGAAAGAGTTTCTCTCGAAAGAATTAAGTGGGAGGAAAGTAGAGCTTGATGAAGTACTACCTCTTGAAACGGTACGTAGCGCAACTCAGGAAGATGTTCCTGTGGTGCCTGCGCCGACAAGAGAGGAGGTTAATGATGATGATCAAGATACTTCGGATAAGGCTCCTACTGAACTTCGAAGGTCCACAAGGACACGTTCCGCACCAGAGTGGTACGACAACACTGTCTTGGAAATCATGTTGTTAGACAACGGTGAACCTTCGAACTATGAAGAAGCAATGGTGGGCCCAGATTCCAACAAATGGCTTGAAGCCATGCAATCCGAGATAGGATCGATGTATGAAAACAAAGTATGGACTTTGACAGACTTGCCCAATGTTCGGCGAGCGATAGAAAACAAATGGATCTGTAAGAAGAAGACGGACGCGGATGGTAATGTTACCATCTATAAAGCTCAACTTGTCGCTAAGGGTTATCGACAAGTTCAAGGGATTGACTACGATGAGACATTCTCACCCGTAGCGAAGCTGAAGTCCGTCCGAATCATGTTAGCAATTGCCGCATACTATGATTATGAGATATGGAAAATGGACATCAAAACGGCATTCCTTAATGGTCATATTAAGGAAGAACTGTATATGATGCAGCCGGAAGGTTTTATCGACCCTAAGAATGCTAAGAAGGTATGCAAGCTCCAGCGCTCCATCTATGGGCTGGTGCAAGCATCTCGGAGTTGGAACATTCGCTTTAATGAGATGATCAAAGCGTTTGGGTTTATGCAGACTTATGGAGAAGCCTGCGTTTACAAGAAAGTGAGTGGGAGCTCTGTAGCATTTTCTCATATTATATGTGGATGACATACTTTTGATGGGAAATGATATAGAACTTTTGGACAGCATTAAGGCCTACTTGAATAAGTGTTTTTCAATGAAGGACCTTGGAGAAGCTGCTTACATATTAGGCATCAAGATCTATAGAGATAGATCAAGACGCCTCATAGGTCTTTCACAAAGCACATACCTTGATAAGATATTGAAGAAGTTCAATATGGATCAGTCCAAGAAGGGGTTCTTGCCTGTGTTGCAAGGTGTTAAATTGAGCTCGGCTCAATGCCCAACCACGGCAGAAGATAGAGAAAAGATGAGTGTCGTCCCCTATGCCTCAGCCATAGGGTCTATCATGTATGCCATGACCTGTACCAGACCTGATATAAACCTTGCCGTAAGTTTGGTAGGAAGGTACCAAAGTAATCCCGGCATGGAACACTGGACAACGGTCAAGAACATCCTTAAGTACCTGAAAAGGACTAAGGATATGTTTCTCGTATATGGACGTGACGAAGAGCTCGTCGTAAAGGGTTATGTCGACGCTAGCTTCGACACAGATCTAGATGACTCTAAGTCATAAACCGGATATGTGTATATTTTGAATGGTGGGGCAGTAAGCTGGTGCAGTTGCAAGCAGAGCGTCGTGGCGGGATCTACATGTGAATCGGAGTACATAGCAGCCTCGGAGGCAGCGCATGAAGCTATCTGGGTGAAGGAGTTCATCACCGACCTAGGAGTCATACCCAATGCGTCGGGGCCGATCACACTCTTCTGTGACAACACTGGAGCTATTGCACTTGCCAAGGAGCCCAGGTTTCACAAGAAGACCAGGCACATCAAGCGTCGCTTCAACTCCATCCGTGAAAATGTTAAAGATGGAGACATAGATATTTGTGAAGTACATACGGACCTGAATGTAGCAAATCCGTTGACTAAACCTCTCCCTAGAGCAAAACATGATCAACACCAAAACGCAATGGGTGTTCGATACATCACAATGTAACTAGATTATTGACTCTAGTGCAAGTGGGAGACTGTTGGAAATATGCCCTAGAGGCAATAATAAAATGGTTATTATTATATTTCTTTGTTCATGATAATTGTCTATTGTTCATGCTATAATTGTATTATCCGGAAATCGTAATACATGTGTGAATACATAGACCACAACAAGTCCCTAGTGAGCCTCTAGTTGACTAGCTCGCTGATCAACGGATAGTCATGGTTTCCTGACTATGGACATTGGATGTCATTGATAACGGGATCACATCATTAGGAGAATGATGTGATGGACAAGACCCAATCCTAAGCATAGCACAAAGATCGTGTAGTTCGTTTCGCTAGAGCTTTTCCAAATGTCAAGTATCATTTCCTTAGACCATGAGATTGTGCAACTCCCGGATACCGTAGGAGTGCTTTGGGTGTGCCAAACGTCACAACCTAACTGGGTGACTATAAAGGTGCACTACGGGTATCTCCGAAAGTGTCTGTTGGGTTGGCACGAATCGAGACTGGGATTTGTCACTCCGTATGACGGAGAGGTATATCTGGGCCCACTCGGTAATGCATCATCATATTGAGCTCAATGTGACCAAGTGTCTGGTCACGGGATCATGCATTACGGTACGAGTAAAGTGACTTGCCGGTAACGAGATTGAACAAGGTATTGGGATACCGACGATCGAGTCTCGGGCAAGTAACGTACCAATTGACAAAGGGAATTGTATACGGGATTGATTGAATCCTCGAAATCGTGGTTCATCCGATGAGATCATCGAGGAGCATGTGGGAGCCAACATGGGTATCCAGATCCCGCTATTGGTTATTGATCGGAGAGGCGTCTCGGTCATGTCTGCATGTCTCCCGAACCCGTAGGGTCTACACACTTAAGGTTCGGTGACGCTAGGGTTGTAGAGATATGAGTATGCAATAACCCGAAAGTTGTTCGGAGTCCCGGATGAGATCCCGGACATCACGAGGAGTTCCGGAATGGTCCGGAGGTGAAGAATTATATATAGGAAGTGCAGTTTCGACCATTCGGAAAGTTTTGGGGGTCACCGGTATTGTACCGGGACCACCGGAAGGGTCCCGGGGGTCCACCAGGTGGGGCCACCTATCCCGGAGGGCCCCGTGGGCTGAAGTGGGAGGGGAACCAGCCCCTGGTGGGCTGGTGCGCCCCCCCTTGGGCCCCCTTGCGCCTAGGGCCCTAGGGGTGGGCGGCGCCTCCACTTGCCTTGGGGGGCAAGCCACCCCCTTGGCCCCCCCCCCCCTTGGAGATCTCATCTCCTAGGGCCGG
Organism: Triticum aestivum; assembly: GCF_018294505.1. NCBI lineage: Eukaryota > Viridiplantae > Streptophyta > Magnoliopsida > Poales > Poaceae > Triticum > Triticum aestivum. Next base: position 98,167,975 of record NC_057807.1, on the reverse strand, counting down.
AGCCACCCCCCCACGGGGCCTATATATAAAGAGGGGGGAGGGAGGGCAGCCGCACCCAAGTCCCTGGCGCCTCCCTCTCCCCACGCACCACCTCTCCCTCTCATAGAAGCTTGGCGAAGCCCTGTCGTGATCGCTGCTGCATCCACCACCACGCCGTCGTGCTGCTGGATCTTCATCAACCTGTCCTTCCCCCTTGCTGGATCAAGAAGGAGGAGACGTCTTCCCAACCGTACGTGTGTTGAACGCGGAGGTGCCGTTCGTTCGGCACTAGGATCTTCGGTGATTTGGATCACGACGAGTACGACTCCCTCAACCCTGTTCTCTTGAACGCTTCCGCACGCAATCTACAAGGGTATGTAGATGCACTCCCCTCTCTCGTTGCTAGATGACTCCATAGATTGATCATGGTGAACGTAGGAAATTTTTTATTTTATGCAACGTTCCCCAACACTAGGCTCATCAAGTTTAACCTGAGTATTCCGCGTGTGCAACTGTTTTGCACCCGTTGAATTTGAACATAGAGCCTATCACACCCGATCATCACGTGGTGTCTCAGCACGAAGAACTTCCGCAACAGTGCATATGTTGGGGAACGTAGTAATTTCAAAAAATTTCCTACGCACACGCAAGATCATGGTGATGGTATAGCAACGAGAGGGGAGAGTATTGTCCACGTACCCTCGTAGACTGTAAGAGGAAGCGTTATGACAATGCGGTTGATGTAGTCGTACATCTTCACGATCCGACCGATCCAAGTACCGAACGTACGGCACCTCCGAGTTCAGCACACGTTCAGCTCGATGACGATCCCCGGGCTCCGATCCAGCAAAGCGTCGGGGATGAGTTCCGTCAGCACGACGGCATGGTGACGATGATGATGTTCTACCGGCGCAGAGCTTCGCCTAAACTCCGCGACGATATGACCAAGGTGGAATATGGTGGAGGGGGGCACCGCACACGGCTAAGGAACGATTCGTAGATCAACTTGTGTGTCTATGGGGTGCCCCCCTGCCCCCGTATATAAAGGAGCAAGGGGGAGGGGTTCGGCCGGCCAGGAGGGGCGCGCCAGGAGGAGTCCTCCTCCCACCGGGAGTAGAACTCCCACCCTTCCTTGTTGGAGTAGGAGAGAAGGAAAGAGGGGGAGAGGAGGAAGGAAAAGGGGGCTGCACCCCTTGTCCAATTCGGACCAGAGGGGGGCTGCGCGCCTCCTTCCTTTCGGCCTTTCTCCACTATTCCCGTATGGCCCAATAAGGCCCATATACTCCCCGGCGAATTTCCGTAACTCTCCGGTACTCCAAAAAATACCCGAATCACTCGGAGCCTTTCCGAACTCCGAATATAGTCGTCCAATATATCGATCTTTACTCTCGACCATTTCGAGACTCCTCGTCATGTCCCCGATCTCATCCGGGACTCCGAACTCCTTCGGTGCATCAAAACTCATAAACTCATAATATAACTATCATCGAAACCTTAAGCGTGCGGACCCTACGGGTTCGAGAACAATGTAGACATGACCTAGAACTATTCTTGGTCAATAACCAATAGCGGAACCTGGATGCTCATATTGGCTCCCACATATTCTACGAAGATCTTTATCGGTCAAACCGCATAACAACATACGTTGTTCCCTTTGTCATTGGTATGTTACTTGCCCGAGATTCCATCGTCGGTATCCCAATACCTAGTTCAATCTCGTTACCGGCAAGTCTCTTTACTCGTTATGTAATGCATCATCCCGCAACTAACTCATTAGTCACATTGCTTGCAAGGCTTATAGTGATGTGCATTACCGAGAGGGCCCAGAGATACCTCTCCGACAATCGGAGTGACAAAACCTAATCTCGAAATACGCCAACCCAACATGTACTTTTGGAGACACCTGTAGTACTCCTTTATAATCACCCAGTTGCGTTGTGACGTTTGGTAGCACCCAAAGTGTTCCTCCGGTAAACGGGAGTTGCATAATCTCATAGTTACAGGAACATGTATAAGTCATGAAGAAAGCAATAGCAACATACTAAACGATCAAGTGCTAGGCTAACGGAATGGGTCATGTCAATCACATCATTCTCCTAATGATGTGATCCCGTTAATCAAATGACAACTCTTTGTCCATGGCTAGGAAACATAACCATCTTTGATAAACGAGCTAGTCAAGTAGAGGCATACTAGTGACACTATGTTTGTCTATGTATTCACACATGTATTATGTTTCCGGTTAATACAATTCTAGCATGAATAATAAACATTTATCATGATATAAGGAAATAAATAATAACTTTATTATTGCCTCTAGGGCATATTTCCTTCAGTCTCCCACTTGCACTAGAGTCAATAATCTAGTTCACATCGCCATGTGATTTAACACCAATATTCATATCTGTATATGATTAACACCCATAGTTCACATCGTCATGTGACCAACACCCAAAGGGTTTACTAGAGTCAATAATCTAGTTCACATTGCTATGTGATTAACACCCAAAGAGTACTAAGGTGTGATCATGTTTTGCTCGTGAGAGAAGCTTAGTCAACGGGTCTGTCACATTCAGAGCCGTATGTACTTTGCAAATATTCTATGTCTACAATGCTCTGCATGGAGCTACTCTAGCTAATTGCTCCCACTTTCAATATGTATCCAGATTGAGACTTAGAGTCATCTAAATCGGTGTGAAAGCTTGCACCGATGTAACTCTTTACGACGGGCTCTTTTATCACCTCCATAATCGAGAAATATTTTCTTAGTCCTCACTAAGGATATTCTTGACCAATGTCCAGTGATCTACTCCTAGATCACTATTGTACTCCCTTGTCTAATTCAGAGCAAGGTATACAATAGGTCTGGTACATAACATAGCATATTTTATAGAACCTATGACTGAGGCATAGGGAATGACTTTCATTCTCTTTTCTATTTTCTGTCATGGTCGGGATTTGAGTCTTACTCAATTTCACACCTTTGCAACACAGGCAAGAACTCTTTCTTTGACTGTTCCATCTTGAACTATTTCAAAATCTTGCCAAGGTATGTACTCATTGAAAATCTTATCAAGCGTCTTGATATATCTCAATAGATCTTGATGCTCAATATGTAATTAGCTTTTACTGAGGTCTTTCTTTTAAAGAACTCCTTTAAAACACTCCTTTATGCTTTGCAGAATAATTCTACATTATTTCCGATCAACAGTATGTCATTCACATATACTTATCAGAAATGCCGTAGTGCTCCCACTCACTTTCTTGTAAATATAGGCCTTTCCAAAAGTCTGTATAAAACCATATGCTTTGATCAACTCATCAAAGCGTATATTCCAACTCCGAGATGCTTGCGCCAGTCCATTGATGGATTGCTGGAGCTTGCACACTTTGTTAGCATCTTTAGGATTGACAAAAACTTTCTGGTTGCATCATATACAACTCTTTTTTAATAAATCCATTAAGGAATGCAGTTTTGACATCCATTTGACAGATTTCATAAAATCTGGCAATTGCTAACATGATTCATACAGACTTAAGCTTCGATACGAGTGAGAAAATCTCATCGTATTCAACACCTTAAACTTGTTGAAAACCTTTCGCAACAAGTCTAGCTTAGTAGATAGTAACACTACTATCAGTGTCCGTCTTCTTCTTGAAGATCCATTTATTTAACATGGCTTGCTGATCATCGAGCAAGTCAATCAAAGTCCATATTTTGTTCTCATACATGGATCATATCTCAGATTTTATGGCCTCAAGCCATTTCGTGGAATCTGGGCTCATCATCGCTTCCTCATAGTTCGTAGGTTCATCATGGTCAAGTAACATGACTTCCAGAATAGGATTACAGTACCACTCTGGTGCGGATCTTACTTTGGTAGACCTACGAGGTTCAGTAGAAACTTGATCTGAAGTTTCATGATCAATATCATTAGTTTTCTCACTAATTGGTGTAGGAATCACTGGAACCGATTTCTTTGATGAACTACTTTCCAATAAGGGAGCAGGTACAATTACCTCATCAAGTTCTACTTTCCTCCCACTCACTTCTTTCGAGAGAAACTCCTTCTCTAGAAAGGATCCGATTTTAGCAACGAAAATCTTGCCCTCAGATCTATGATAGAAGGTGTACCCAATAGTTTCCTTTGGGTATTCTATGAAGACGCACTTTTCCGATTTGGGTTTGAGCTTATTAGGATGAAACTTTTTCACATAAGCATCGTAGCCCCAAACTTTAAGAAACGACAACTTGGGTTTCTTGCTAACCCACAGTTCATATGGTGTTGTCTCAACAGATTTGGATGGTGCCCTTTTAACGTGAATGCAGCTGTCTCTAATGCATAACCCCAAAACAATAGTGGTAAATTAGTAAGAGACATCATAGATCGCACTATATCCAATAAAGTGCGGTTACGATGTTCGGACACACCATAACGTTGTGGTGTTCCAGGTGGCGTGAGCTGTGAAACTATTCCACATTGTTTTAATTGAAGACCAAACTCGTAACTCAAATATTCGTCTCCGCGATCATATTGTAGAAACTTTATTTTCTTGTTACGATGATTTTTCCACTTCACTCTGAAATTCTTTGAACCTTTCAACTATTTCAGACTTATGTTTCATCAAGTAGATATACCCATATCTGCTCAAATCATCTTGTGAAGGTCAGAAAATAACGATACTTGCCACGAGCATCAACACTCATTGGATCACATACATCGGTATGTATTATTTCAAATAAGTCAGTAGCTTGTTCCATTGTTCCGGAGAACGGAGTTTTAGTCATCTTGCCCAAAAGGCACGGTTCGCAAGCATCAAATGATTCATAACCAAGTGATTCCGAAAATCCATCTTTTATGGAGTTTCTTCATGTGCTTTACACCGATATGACCCAAACGGCAGTGCCACAAATAAGTTGCACTATCATTATTAACTTTGCATCCTTTGGCATCAATATTATGAATATGTGTATTACTATGATCGAAATCCAACAAACTATTTTCATTGGGTGTATGACCATCGAAGGTTTTATTCATGTAAACAGAACAACAATTATTCTTTGACTTTAAATGAATAACTGTATCGCAATAAACATGGTCAAATCATATTCATGCTCAATGCAAACGCCAAATAACATTTATTTAGGTTTAACACTAATCTCGAAAGTATAGGGAGTGTGCGATGATGATCATATCAATTTTGGAACTATTTCCAACACTCATCGTCACTTCCTCTTCAACTAGTCTCTATTTATTCTGTAACTCCTGTTTCGAGTTACTAATCTTAGCAACCGAACAAGTATCAAATACTTAGGGGCTACTATAAACACTAGTAAGGCACACATCAATAACTTGTATATCAAATATACCCTTGTTCACTCTGCCATCCTTCTTATCCACCAAATATTCAGGGTATTTCCGTTTCCAGTGACCATTTCCTTTGCAGTGTAAGCACTCAGTTTCAGGCTTTGGTTCAGCTTTGGGCTTCTTCGTGGGAGTGACAACTTGCTTGTCATTCTACTTGAAGTTCCTCTTTCTTTCCGTTTGCCCTTTTCTTGAAACTAGTGGTCTTGTCAATCATCAACACTTGATGCTCTTTCTTGATTTCTACCTTCGTCGATTTCAACATCACGAAGAGCTCGGGAATCGTTTTCGTCATCCCTTGCATACTATAGTTCATCATGAAGTTCTAGTAACTTAGTGATGGTGACTAGAGAATTCTGTCAATCACTATCTTATTTGGAAGATTAACTCCCACTTGATTCAAGCGATTGAAGTACCCAGATAATCTGAGCACATGCTCACTAGTTGAGCGATTCTCCTCCATCTTTTAGCCATAGAACTTGTTGGAGACTTCATATCTCTCAACTCGGGTATTTGCTTGAAATATTAACTTCAACTCCTGGAACATCTCATATGGTCCATGACGTTCAAAACGTCTTTGAAGTCCCGATTCTAAGCCGTTAAGCATGGTGCACTAAACTATCAAGTAGTCATCATATTGAGCTAGCCAAACGTTCATAACGTCTGCATCTGCTCCTGCAATAGGTCTGTCACCTAGCGGTGCATTAAGGACATAATTCTTCTGTGCAGCAATGAGGATAAACCTCAGATCACGGATCCAATCCGCATCATTGCTACTAACATCTTTCAACACAATTTTCTCTAGGAACATATCAAAATAAACATATGAAAGCAACAACGCAAGCTATTGATCTACAACATAATTTGCAAAATACTACCAGGACTAAGTTCATGATAAATTTAAGTTCAATTAATCATATTACTTAAGAACTCCCACTTAGACAGACATCTCTCTAGTCATCTAAGTGATCACGTGATCCAATCAACTAAACCATGTCCGATCATCACGTGAGATGGAGTAGTTTCAATGGTGAACATCATTATGTTGATCATATCTACTATATGATTCACGTTCGACCTTTCGGTCTCCGTGTTCCGAGGCCATATCTGTATATGCTAGGCTCGTCAAGTATAACCTGAGTATTCCGCGTGTGCAACTGTTTTGCACCCGTTGTATTTGAACGTAGAGCCTATCACACCCGATCATCACGTGGTGTCTCAGCACGAAGAACTTTCGCAACGGTGCATACTCAGGGAGAACACTTCTTGATAATTAGTGAGAGATCATCTTAAAATGCTACCGTCAATCAAAGCAAGATAAGATGCATAAAGGATAAACATCACATGCAATCAATATAAGTGATATGATATGGCCATCATCATCTTGTGCTTGTGATCTCCATCTTCGAAGCACCGTCATGATCACCATCTTCACCGGCGCGACACCTTGATCTCCATCGTAGCATCGTTGTCGTTACGCCATCTATTGCTTCTACGACTATCGCTACCGCTTAGTGATAAAGTAAAGCAATTACAGGGCGTTTGCATTTCATACAATAAAGCGACAACCATATGGCTCCTGCCAGTTGCCGATAACTTCGGTTACAAAACATGACCATCTGATACAATAAAATATAGCATCACGTCTTGACCATATCACATAACAACATGCCCTGCAAAAACAAGTTAGACGTCCTCTACTTTGTTGTTGCAAATTTTACGTGGCTGCTACGGGCTGAGCAAGAACCGTTCTTACCTACGCATCAAAAACCACAACGATAGTTCGTCAAGTTGGTGCTGTTTTAACCTTCGCAAGGACCGGGCGTAGCCACACTCGGTTCAACTAAAGTTAGAGAAACTGACACCCGCCAGCCACCTGTGTGCAAAGCACGTCGGTAGAACCAGTCTCGCGTAAGTGTACACGTAATGTCGGTCCGGGCCGCTTCATTCAACAATACCGCCGAACCAAAGTATGACATGCTGGTAAGCAGTATGACTTGTATCCCCCACAACTCACTTGTGTTCTACTTGTGCATATAACATCAACGCATAAAACCTAGGCTCGGATGCCACTATTGGGGAACATAGTAATTTCAAAAAAAAATTCTACGCACACGCAAGATCATGGTGATGGTATAGCAACGAGAGGGGAGAGTATTGTCCACGTACCCTCGTAGACCGTAAGAGGAAGCGTTATGACAATGCGGTTGATGTAGTCGTACGTCTTCACGATCCGACCGATCCAAGTACCGAACGTACGGCACCTCCGAGTTCAGCACACGTTCAGCTCGATGACGATCCCCGGGCTCCGATCCAGCAAAGCGTCGGGGATGAGTTCCGTCAGCACGACGGCGTGGTGACGATGATGATGTTCTACCGGCGCAGAGCTTCGCCTAAACTCCGCGACGATATGACCGAGGTGGAATATGGTGGAGGGGGGCACCGCATACGGCTAAGGAACGATCCGTAGATCATCTTGTGTGTCTATGGGGTGTCCCCCTGCCCCCGTATATAAAGGAGCAAGGGGGAGGGGTTCGGCCGGCCAGGAGGGGCGCGCCAGGAGGAGTCCTCCTCCCACCGGGAGTAGGACTCCCACCCTTCCTTGTTGGAGTAGGAGAGAAGGAAAGAGGGGGAGAGGAGGAAGGAAAAGGGGGCTGCACCCCTTGTCCAATTCGGACCAGAGGGGGGCTGCGCGCCTCCTTCCTTTCAGCCTTTCTCCTATATTCCCGTATGGCCCAATAAGGCCCATATACTCTCCGGCGAATTCCCGTAACTCTCCGGTACTCCAAAAAATACCCGAATCACTCGGAACCTTTCCGAACTCCGAATATAGTTGTCCAATATATCGATCTTTACGTCTTGACCATTTCGAGACTCCTCGTCATGTCCCCGATCTCATCCGGGACTCCTAACTCCTTCGGTACATCATAACTCATAAACTCATAATATAACTGTCATCGAAACCTTAAGCGTGCGGACCCTACGGGTTCGAGAACAATGTAGACATGACCTAGAACTATTCTCGGTCAATAACCAATAGCGGAACCTGGATGCTCATATTGGCTCCACATATTCTACGAAGATCTTTATCGGTCAAACCGCATAACAACATACGTTGTTCCCTTTGTCATCGGTATGTTACTTGCCCGAGATTCGATCGTCGGTATCCCAATACCTAGTTCAATCTCGTTACCGGCAAGTCTCTTTACTCGTTACGTAATGCATCATCCCGTAACTAACTCATTAGTCACATTGCTTGCAAGGCTTATAGTGATGTGCATTACCGAGAGGGCCCAGAGATACCTCTCCGACAATCGGAGTGACAAAACCTAATCTCGAAATACGCCAACCCAACATGTACCTTTGGAGACACCTGTAGTACTCCTTTATAATCACCCAGTTACGTTGTGACGTTTGGTAGCACCCAAAGTGTTCCTCCGGTAAACGGGAGTTGCATAATCTCATAGTTACAGGAACATGTATAAGTCATGAAGAAAGCAATAGCAACATACTAAACGATCAAGTGCTAGGCTAACGGAATGGGTCATGTCAATCACATCATTCTCCTAATGATATGATCCCGTTAATCAAATGACAACTCTTTTGTCCATGGCTAGGAAACATAACCATCTTTGATAAACGAGCTAGTCAAGTAGAGGCATACTAGTGACACTATGTTTGTCTATGTATTCACACATGTATTATGTTTCCGGTTAATACAATTCTAGCACGAATAATAAACATTTATCATGATATAAGGAAATAAATAATAACTTTATTATTGCCTCTAGGGCATATTTCCTTCAGCATACTCAGGGAGAACACTTCTTGATAATTTAGTGAGAGATCATCTTAAAATGCTACCGTCAATCAAAGTAAGATAAGATGCATAAAGGATAAACATCACATGCAATCAATATAAGTGATATGATATGGCCACCATCATCTTGTGCTTGTGATCTCCATCTTTGAAGCACCGTCGTGATCACCATCATCACCGGCGCGACACCTTGATCTCCATCGTAGCATCATTGTCGTTACACCATCTATTGCTTCTACGACTATCGCTACCGCTTAGTGATAAAGTAAAGCAATTACAGGGCGTTTGCATTTCATACAATAAAGCGACAACCATATGGCTCCTGCCAGTTGCCGATAACTTGGTTACAAAACATGATCATCTGATACAATAAAATATAGCATCACGTCTTGACCATATCACATCACAACATGCCCTGCAAAAACAAGTTAGACGTCCTCTACTTTGTTGTTGCAAATTTTACGTGGCTGCTACAGGCTTAGCAAGAACCGTTCTGACCTACGCATCAAAACCACAACGATAGTTCGTCAAGTTAGTGCTGTTTTAACCTTCGCAAGGACCGGGCGTAGCCACACTCGGTTCAACTAAAGTGAGAGAGACAGACACCCGCCGGTCACCTTTAAGCAACGAGTGCTCGTAACGGTGAAACCAGTCTCGCGTAAGCGTACGCGTAATGTTGGTCCGGGCCGCTTCATCTCACAATGCCGCTGAACCAAAGTATGACATGCTGGTAAGCAGTATGACTTGTATCACCCACAACTCACTTGTGTTCTACTCGTGCATATGACATCTACGCATAAAACCAGGCTCGGATGCCACTGTTGGGGAACATAGTAATTTCAATAGTTTTCCTACACACACGCAAGATCATGGTGATGCATAGCAACGAGTGGGGAGAGTGTTGTCCACGTACCCTCGTAGACCGAAAGCGGAAGCGTTAGAACAACGCGGTTGATGTACTCGTACGTCTTCATGGCCCGACCGATCAAGCACCGAAACTACGACACCTCCGAGTTCTAGCACACGTTCAGCTCGATGACGATCCCCGGAGTCTGATCCAGCAGAATGTCGGGGAAGAGTTCCGTCAGCACAACGACGTGGTGACGGTCTTGATGTTCTACCGTCGCAGGGCTTCGCCTAAGCACCGCTACAATATTATCGAGGACTATGGTGGAGGGGGGCACCACACATGGCTAAGAGATCAATTGTTGTGTCTAGAGGTGCCCCCCTGCCCCCGTATATAAAGGAGCAAGGGGGGGTGCGGCCGGCCAAGGGAGAGGGCGCGCCGGTGGGAGTAGGACTCCCCCCCTTTCCTAGTTGGATTAGTACTTGGGAGGGGGAAGGAGTGGAGGAGAAGAAGGAGGGGGGGGGCTCCTTGTCCTATTCGGACTAGGGGGAGGGGCGCGCGGCCCAGCCCTAGCCGCCTCTCCTCTCTTCCACCTAGGCCCACTAAGGCCCATTATGTTCCCGGGGGGGGGGGTTCCGGTAACCTCCCAATACTCCGGTAAAATCCCGATTTCACCCGGAACACTTCCGATATCCAAACATAGGCTTCCAATATATCAATCTTCATGTCTCGACCATTTCGAGACTCCTCGTCATGTCCGTAATCTCATCCGGGACTCCGAACGAACTTCAGTACATCAAAACTCATAAACTCATAATATAACTGTCATCGAAACCTTAAGCGTGCGGACCTACGGGTTCGAGAACTATGTAGACATGACCTAGAACTGTTTCCGGTCAATAACCAATGGCGGAACCTGGATGCTTATATTGGCTCCTACAGATTCTACGAAGATCTTTATTGGCCAAACCGCATAACATTCCCTTTGTCATCGGTATATTACTTGCCCGAGATTTGATCGTCGGTATCAAATACCTAGTTCAATCTCATTACCGGCAAGTCTCTTTACTCGTTACGTAATATATCATTCCGTAACTAACTCATTAGCTACATTGCTTGCAAGGCTTATAGTGATGTGCATTACCGAGAGGGCCTAGAGATACCTCTTCGACAATCGGAGTGACAAAACCTAATCTCGAAATACGCCAACTCAACATGTAACTTTGGAGACACCTGTAGAGCTGCTTTATAATCTTCCATTTACGTTGTGACATTTGGTAGCACACAAAGTGTTCCTCCGATAAACGGGAGTTGCATTATCTCATAGTTATAGGAACTTGTATCAGTCATGAAGAAAGCAATAGTAACATACTAAACGATCAAGTGCTAAGCTAACGGAATGGGTCAAGTCAATCACATCATTCTCCTAATGATGTGATCCCGTTAATCAAATGACAACACATGTCTATGGTTAGGAAACATAACTATCTTTGATTAATGAGCTAGTCAAGTAGAGGCATACTAGTGACATTAAGTTTGTCTATGTATTCACACATGTATCATGTTTCCGGTTAATACAATTATAGCATGAATAATAAACATTTATCATGATATGAGGAAATAAATAATAACTTTATTATTGCCTCTAGGGCATATTTCCTTCAGGGGGCGCGCCCCCACTCTCCTGGACAGGGTGTGGGCCCCTTGGTGTATTTCTTCCGCTCAATAATTCTTATTAATTCCAAAAATAGGTTTCATGGAGTTTCAGGATTTTTGGAGCAGTGCAGAATAGGTTTCCAATGTTTGCTCCTTTTCCAGCCAGAATTCCAGCTGCCAGCATTCCCCCTCTTCATGGTAAACCTTGTAAAATAAGAGAGAATAGCCATAAGTATTGAGATATAATGTGTAATAACAACCCATAATGCAATAAATATTGATATAAAAGCATGATGCAAAATGGACGTATCAAGTCCCCCAAGCTTAGACCTCGCTTGTCCTCAAGCGGAAGCCGATATCGGAAAATATGTCCACATGTTTAGAGATAGAGGTGTTGATAAAAACAAAATAAGGACATGAGGGCATCATGATCATTCTTATAACAACAACATATATAGATTTTATCATATGATTTCTTATGCTCAAGTAACAATCAATTCACAATGTCAAGTATGGTTCAAAAACATCATTGAGAACTATCAAACTATAATCTCAGTCATTGAAGCAATTGCAATTTATCATAACATCAGAAAGAGTCAACAATAGAGCTTTTCAGCAAGTTCATATACTCAACTATCTTGTAGTCTTCTATAATTGCTAACACTCATGCAATACTTGTGGTCATGGAGTTTCAGCCGGACACTGAGAAAGATAGGGGCTTATTGTGTTGCCACCCAACGTATTCACCTTTAGGTGATGGCAACAATAATAGCCCATCACTACAAAAAGAATACACTTCCGTGATGATACGTGTTTGTCACAGTAGGTCGCGTTTTTTGTCATGCATGTACATCCATGACAAATTTATGACAGAATCAAGATAGTCATACATGTGTTGTCGTAAAAGTGTTCCATGACATTACCAAAATTATCATCATGGAAGTGTCCACTTCCATGACGATAAATCACGCGTCACAGAAGTGCTTTCGTCAAGGGTGACCGACACGTGGCATCCACCGTAACGGAACGCTGTTAAGCTATCGGGTCGGATTTTTGAACCGATAACCCGTTAACAGCCACAACCAATGCCGATTTTCCACGTGTAAAATTCTCATTGGCTGACGGATCCACGTGTCAGCTCCGCGTTGGCACAAGTGTCACTCGTCCAGCGGTCGAGATGGGCCTATGATATGTTGACACGTGTACCGGCCCAAAAGTGGCCCACAAAGTTTAAATGGGCCGGCCCAACCGAAGGCCCATAAGATTTAGCGGACCATAATGGGCCGGCCCAGCTAAAGGCCCACAAAATTTAGCGGACCATAATGGGCCGGCCCAGCTAAAGGCCCACAAGATTGTGCGGACCACAATGGGCCGGCCCAGTTAAAGGCCCAGAAGATTCTGCAGACCATAATGGGCCGGCCCAGCTAAAGGCCCAACATTCTCTGTCAAATCGGCCCGTCAACAGCCTGGTCTAAACTTGTCATCAATGCGGCCCATGGTCACTTCTGGCCCGTTAACAGTCCGCTAAGTAATTGGGCTGAATTACGGCCTGGTGTATTTTCGGCCTGTTAAAGGTCCGGCTTCATTTGGGCCCATTTACAGGCCATCAAAACTTTCAGCCCATAAACGACTGTGAAGGATTTGGGTCATATTCGGCCATGTCTGTCATTCGGCCTGTTAGAGGCCCACTATAGATTTGGGCCATTTTTGGCCTGTTGTCATTTTCGGCCTGTTAACGCCGGACGTAAACCATGGGCCATATGTGGCCCAACGTCATATCGGGCCCACTAAATGCCCATATAAAAATGACGATAATCTAGCACAAGCGAAGTTCCGGCCTGTTAAAGGTCCGTGTATTAGGTCAGCGCATTTACGGCCCGTCCGAATTTCGGCCTGTCAAATATCCGCATCGTAAATGGGACACCATTTCGGCCTCCTAAGTCCAGTGGGTTATTTGGCACAATCAGGGCCCAATCTCACATTCGGTTCTTAAAGGCCCATGTTTTTTACGGGCTCGAGATATTTACACCTGTAAACGGCCTATTTTTACTGAGGGCCCAAATTATGTTTAGGCCTGTTAAAGGCCCACTATGGGCACAGGCCTACCAGAAAAATTTGAAAGCTTATGCTAATTTAAGCCCAGATATTTTTAGTGGGCTACATGCCAATTTCGGCCCGTAATCGTTTTTAGCCCAATTGGAATGGGCCCGACGAATGTTGGCATGTTGGGCTCCTACGAAGCTTTCGTCCGAATACATTACTAAGATAAACCTACACTATACAAAAATAGCGTCATAATTACTGCAGCCTGTGGCAGCATCATAAATATTGTATCACAACAAAATAAATTCCAATCATACAACAAAAGGCCTGTTGGCATAAAGTTTACAGTCCTTCCAGATAAAAGCACCATCAGATGTATAGAAGCACAGATCATTTGACGTGAGTGCTAATGTTTCAGGCTGTAGAATCTGATGGAGCAGCACGATCTCCACCTTTTTTCCGCCATTGCTCTTCAACAATGAAGCGAATGTCTGATAGTCTGGTTTCAAAACCATTCATATCTTGACGACATTTCTCAACCACTATTCTTGTTTCTGAAACAACGTCCATTAGGGATTGGACTTGTGTCTGGAGAACAGATATATCACTCTGTCTAGCAGGAAGATTTTGTTCAGTAGGCGATTTGGACGAGGTTACCTTGACAACCAATCCAGAATTATGCAGGAAGGTGCTTTTTGCACTGTTAGTGGAGAGATACTGACGCACTGCAGCAAGAGGTGACATTGTGCCTGTAGTAGCCTCGTCACCTTTAGGTGGTTGTGGTTGTTCAATCATTTGTTCCATAGCTTCCTGAAAGTTTGAACTTGTAGATTAGTGTAACAGTGAGTTACTAATGAGACAAAAACAAACAAAGTAGGTTAAATGTTTATACATAACTTATTTTGGTGAACTACTGTAATACACTAGCATGTATTGTAGTGCCAACTAGATAATAAAATCACTTTCGGAACATATGTCCATGTAGCATGCCTACTGTATTGTCTATTTCCTCACATTCGTTGACATCTAAGGATAAAGAGACATGGTTTAAAGTAGGATGAACATAGTATGACATCATTCATATCATGGGCAAACAGATATAAAACAAACATGCTATTTTATCATTGTGTGCGCACGTGAACATGACAACTAGATTACAGATCAAGACCAAAAGAATATCCTCCATCTCTTTTAAACCATGTAAGGTGAAATGATACGTTAACACAACTGTGTATAAAAGTGAACAGAGTAACTGACATTGGCTGCAAACCAAGTAGTTAAATGAACACATCATAGTACTAATCAGTTCAAGGCAGGAGGAGTAAGGACTTACAACAGCGGCTTGAACTGGTGTGCTCATGCACTTCATCTTGCTGGTGTGGCAATCCTTGAAGATTTGAACTGCATTCAGTTCAGGTTCTTTTTGGTCCGCATGGGCTTTCCTCTGTATTTGGAACAAATCAATATAGATACGATAATATGGCACATAAAAAGAAGGAAGTAGGAGCTATTTACAAGAGCCTCGCAGTGTGCAATATAGCTACGAGATCCTGTTGTCTGTTGGAATTTCACTTTAGAACGGTTGGTTTTGTTCTTCAAACAGTTAGCCTAGAAGAAGATACACTTGTAAGGCACATACATAAATACAAGTTCAATATGTGGTCTGATCAAATACGTATAGCCTACCTGATACTTTGGATCAGACCAGTGTTTAACGAGGGCTGTCCAGTCTTCATCTGTAATATATTCCACTGGAGATGTTTGGGCGATTTCATTGTTAGCCTTGCCTTCAAAGTGAGATTTTCTAAGGTGGTACCGATACTGTCGCAGAGCAGATTGAAAAACATGAGTGCATGCTTGTTTAGTTGCATCATCTTTCGGATCCAACTTGAACCTCATCTGTTGAAAAAAGAATGTGAGTCTTATTAGGAGGAAGCTAGAAAGTATGGGACAGAGCAAGACAATATTACTAATTGTGATGAATAACATTACTTACGGATAAATGGTCAAGGAAGGTGTTAAACTGGGTATTGTCTTTCTCATTCATGTACTAGATCCACGTTGGGAGGATACGCCCATGACACCTAACGACAACGGCTGCCTCTGATACTAACTTGGCTGACTTTGTAGCATCACGTGGCCTTTTTAAACCTCCCTCAAAATGGATCTCCATTCTTCCTCCTTTAGATTTTGTTAATTTGTCAAGCATTATCCCTGATGTCTGTTTTCGCTTGCGCCGTGGTGCTAGTTCAACATGTTGGGGAACGTAGTAATTTCAAAAAAATTCCTACGCACACGCAAGATCATGGTGATGACATAGCAACGAGAGGGGAGAGTGTTCGTCCACGTACCCTCATAGACCGTAAGCGGAAGCGTTAGCACAACGCGGTTGATGTAGTCGTACGTCTTCACGATCCGACCGATCCAAGCACCGAACGTACGGGGCCTCCGAGTTCAGCACACGTTCAACTCGATGACAATCTCCGGCCTCCGATCCAGCCGAGCTCCGGAGATGAGTTCCGTCAGCACGACGGCGTGGTGACGATGATGATGTTCTACCGGCGCAGGTTTTCACCTAAACTCCGCGACGATATGACCAAGGTGGAATATGGTGGAGGGGGGCACCGCACACGGCTAAGGAACGATCCGTAGATCAACTTGTGTGTCTATGGGGTGCCCCCGCCCCCGTATATAAAGGAGCAAGGGGGAGGCCGGCCGGCCCCTTGGGCGCGCCAAGGGAGGAGGAATCCTCCTCCTAGTAGGAGTAGGACTCCTCCTTTCCTACTCCTACTAGGAGGGGGAAGGAAAGGGGGGCGCCGCCCCCCTCCTAGTCCAATTTGGACCAGAGGGAGAGGGGGCGCGCGGCCCACCCTGGCCGCCCCTCTCTCTTCCCACCAAGGCCCATGTGGCCCATTAACTGTCCCGGGGGGTTCCGGTAACCCCCCCCCCCCCCCCCGGCACTCCGGTTTTCTCCGAAATCACCCGGAACACTTCTGGTGTCTGAATATAGTCGTCCAATACATCAATCTTTATGTCTCGACCATTTCGAGACTCCTCGTCATGTCCGTGATCACATCCGAGACTCCGAACAAACTTCGGTACATCAAAACTTATAAACTCATAATAAAACTGTCATCGTAACGTTAAGCGTGCGGACCCTACGGGTTCGAGAACTATGTAGACATGACCTAGAACCATTCTCGGTCAATAACCAATAGTGGGACCTAGATGCCCATATTGGTTCCTACATATTCTACGAAGATCTTTATCGGTCAAACCGCATAACAACATACGTTGTTCCCTTTGCCATCGGTATGCTACTTGCCCGAGATTTGATCGTCGGTATCCAATACCTAGTTCAATCTCGTTACCGGCAAGTCTCTTTACTCGTTCCGTAATACATCATCTTATAACTAAGTCATTAGTTACAATGCTTGCAAGGCTTAGGTGATGAGTATTACCGAGAGGGCCCAGAGATACCTCTCCGACAATCGGAGTGACAAAACCTAATCTCGAATTATGCCAACCCAACATGTACCTTCGGAAACACCTGTAGAGCACCTTTAGAATCACCCAGTTACGTTGTGACGTTTGGTAGCACACAAAGTGTTCTTCCGGTAAACGGGAGTTGCACAATCTCATAGTTGCAGGAACTTTGTATAAGTCATGAAGAAAGCAATAGCAGTATACTAAACGATCAAGTGCTAGGCTAACGGAATGGGTCATGTCAATCACATCATTCTCCTAATGATGTGATCCCACTAATCAAATGACAACACATGTCTATGGTTAGGAAACATAACCATATTTGATTAATGAGCTAGTCAAGTAGAGGCATACTGGTGACTATAGTTTTGTCTATGTATTCACACATGTATCATGTTTCCGGTTAATACAATTCTAGCATGAATAATAAACATTTATTATTGCCTCTAGGGCATATTATTGCCTCTAGGGCATATTTCCTTCAGTCTCCCACTTGCACTAGAGTCAATAATCTAGATTACATAGTAATGATTCTAACACCCATGGAGTCTTGGTGTTGATCATGTTTTGCTCGTGAGAGAGGCTTAGTCAACGGTTCTGCAACATTCAGATCCGTATGTATTTTTCAAATCTCTATGTCTCCCACTTGGACTTGGTCCCGAATGGAATTGAAGCGTCTCTTGATGTGCTTGGTCCTCTTGTGAAATCTGGATTCCTTTGCCAAGGCAATTGCACCAGTATTGTCACAGAAGATCTTCATTGGTCCCGATGCACTAGGTATGACACCTAGATCGGATATGAACTCCTTCATCCAGACTCCTTCATTTGCTGCTTCAGAAGCAGCTATGTACTCCGCTTCACATGTAGACCCCGCCACGACGCTTTGTTTAGAACTGCACCAACTTACAGCTCCACCGTTTAATAAAAACATGTATCCGGTTTGCGATTTAGAATCGTTCGGATCAGTGTCAAAGCTTGCATCGACGTAACCATTTACGACTAGCCCTTTTTCACCTCCATATACGAGAAACATATCCTTAGTCCTTTTCAGGTATTTCAGGATGTTCTTGACCGTTGTCTAGTGATCCACTCCTGGATTACTTTGGTACCTTCCTGCCAAGCTTATTGCTAAGCATACGTCAGGTCTGGTACACAGCATTGCATACATGATAGAGCCTACGGCTGAAGCATAGGGAACATTTTTCATTTTCTCTCTATCTTCTGCTGTGGTCAGGCATTGAGTTTGACTCAACTTCACACCTTGTAGCACAGGCAAGAATCCTTTCTTTGCCTGATCCATTTTGAACTTTTTCAAAATTTTGTCAAGGTATGTGCTTTGTGAAAGTCCTATTAAGCGTCTTGATCTATCTCTATAGATCTTGATGCCCAATATGTAAGCAGCTTCACCGAGGTCTTTCATTGAAAAACTTTTATTCAAGTATCCTTTTATGCTATCCAGAAATTCTATATCATTTCCAATTAATAATATGTCATCTACATATAAAACTAGAAATGCTACAGAGCTCCCACTCACTTTCTTGTAAATACAGGCTTCTCCAAAATTCTGCATAAAACCATATGCTTTGATCACACTATCAAAGCATTTATTTCAACTCCGAGATGCTTGCACCGGTCCATAAATGGAACGCTGGAGCTTGCACACTTTGTTAGCACCTTTTGGATCAACAAAACCTTCCGGCTGCATCATATACAACTCTTCTTCTAGAAATCCATTCAAGAATGCAGTCTTGACATCCATTTGCCAAATTTCATAATCATGAAATGCAGCAATAGCTAACATGATTCGGACAGACTTAAGCATCGCTACGGGTGAGAAAGTCCCATCGTAGTCAACCCCTTGAACTTGTCGAAAACCTTTTGCAACAAGTCGAGCTTTATAGACAGTTACATTACCATCAGCGTCAGTCTTCTTCTTAAAGATCCATTTATTCTCAATGGCTTGCTGATCATCGGGTAAGTCAACCAAAGTCCATACTTTGTTTTCATACATGGATCCCATCTCAGATTTCATGGCCTCTAGCCATTTTGCGGAATCTGGGCTCATCATCGCTTCCTCATAGTTCGTAGGTTCATCATGGTCAAGTAACATGGCTTCCAGAATAGGATTACCGTACCACTCTGGTGCGGATCTTACTCTGGTAGACCTACGAGGTTTAGCAGAAACTTGATCCGAAGTTTCATGATCATTATCATTAGCTTCCTCACTAATTGGTGTAGTCGTCATAGGAACCGGTTCTCGTGATGAACTACTTTCCAATAAGGGAGTAGATACAGTTATTTCATCAAGTTCTACTCCTTCTGAGATAGAAGGTATACCCAATAGTCTCTTTTGGGTATCCTATGAAGACACATTTCTCCGATTTGGGTTCGGGCTTATCTGGTTGAAGTTTCTTCACATAAGCATCACAGCCCCAAACTTTAAGAAACGAGAACTTTGGTTTCTTGCCAAACCACAGTTCATAAGGCGTCGTCTCAACGGATTTTGATGGTGCCCTATTTAACGTGAATGCGGCCGTCTCTAAAGCATAACCCCAAAACAATAGCGGTAAATCAGTAAGAGACATCATAGATCGCACCATATCAAGTACAGTACGATTACGACGTTCGGACACACCATTTCGTTGTGGTGTTCCGGGTGGCGTGAGTTGCGAAACTATTTCGCATTGTTTCAAATGTAAACCAAAATCGTAACTCAAATATTCTCCTCCACGATCAGATCGTAGAAACTTTATTTTCTTGTTACGATGATTTTCCACTTCACTCTCAAATTCTTTAAACTTTTCAAATGTTTCAGACTTGTGCTTCATTAAGTAGATATACCCATATCTGCTCAAATCATCTGTGAAGGTGAGAAAATAACGATATCCGCCATGAGCCTCAACATTCATCGGACCACATACATCTGTATGTATGATTTCCAACAAATCTGTTGCTCTCTCCATAGTACCGGAGAACGTTGTTTTAGTCATCTTGCCCATGAGGCACGATTCGCAAGTAACAAGTGATTCATAATCAAGTGATTCCAGAAGTCCATCAGTATGGAGTTTCTTCATGCATTTTACACCGATATGACCTAAACAGCAGTGCCACAAATAAGTTGCACTATCATTATCAACTCTGCATCTTTTGGCTTCAACATTATGAATATGTGTATCACTACTATCGAGATTCAATAAAAATAGACCACTCTTCAAGGGTGCATGACCATAAAAGATATTACTCATATAAATAGAACAACCATTATTCTCTGATTTAAATGAATAACCGTCTCGCATTAAACAAGATCCAGATATAATGTTCATGCTCAACACTGGCACCAAATAACAATTATTCAGGTCTAAAACTAATCCCGAAGGTAGATGTAGAGGTAGCGTGCCGACCGCGATCACATCGACTTTGGAACCGTTTCCCACGCGCATCGTCACCTCGTCCTTGACCAGTGCTCGCTTATTCCATAGTCCCTGTTTCGAGTTGCAAATATTAGCAACAGAACCAGTATCAAATACCCAGGTGCTACTACGAGCTCTAGTTAGGTACACATCAATAACATGTATATCACATATACCTTTGTTCACTTTGCCATCCTTCTTATCCGCCAAATACTTGGGGTTGTTCCGCTTCCAGTGACCAGTCTACTTGCAGTAGAAGCACTCAGTTTCAGGCTTAGGTCTAGACTTGGGTTTCTTCTCTTGAGCAGCAACTTGCTTGCCGTTCTTTTTGAAGTTCCCCTTCTTCTTCCCTTTGCCCCTTTTCTTGAAATAGTGGTCTTGTTGACCATCATAACTTGATGCTCCTTCTTGATTTCTACCTCCGCAGCTTTTAGCATTGCGAAGAGCTCGGGAATAGTCTTGTTCATCCCTTGCATATTATAGTTCATCACAAAGCTCTTGTAGCTTGGTGGCAGTGATTGGAGAATTCTGTCAATGACACTATCATCAGGAAGATTAACTCCCAGTTGAATCAAGTGATTATTCTACCCAGACATTCTGAGTATGTGTTCACTGACAGAACTATTCTCCTCCATCTTGCAGCTATAGAACTTATTGGAGACTTCATATCTCTCAATCCGGGCATTTGCTTGAAATATTAACTTCAACTCCTGGAACATCTCATATGCTCCATGACGTTCAAAACGTCGTTGAAGACCCGGTTCTAAGCCGTAAAGCATGGCACACTGAACTATAGAGTAGTCATCAGCTTTGCTCTGCCAGACGTTCTTAACGTCGTCAGTTGCATCAGCAGCATGCCTGGCACCCACCGGTGCTTCCAGGACATAACTTTTCTGTGCAGCAATGAGGATAATCCTCAGGTTACGGACCCAGTCCGTGTAATTGCTACCATCATCTTTCAACTTTGCTTTCTCAAGGAACGCATTAAAATTCAATGGAACAACAGCACGATCCATCTATCTACAAACAAACATAGACAAGCAAAATACTATCAGGTACTAAGTTCATGATAAATTTAAGTTCAATTAATAAAATTACTTAAGAACTCCCACTTAGACAGACATCTCTCTAGTCATCTAAGTGATCACGTGATCCAAATCAACTAAACCATAACCGATCATCACGTGAGATGGAGTAGTTTTCAATGGTGAACCTCACTATGTTGATCATATCTACTATATGATTCATGCTCGACCTTTCGGTCTCCGTGTTCCGAGGCCATATCTGCATATGCTAGGCTCGTCAAGTTTAACCTGAGTATTCCGTGTATGCAAAACTGGCTTGCACCCGTTGTAGATGGACGTAGAGCTTATCACACCCGATCATCACGTGGTGTCTGGGCACGATGAACTTTGGCAACGGTGCATACTCAGGGAGAACACTTCTTGATAATTTTAGTGAGAGATCATCTTAAAATGCAACCGTCAATCAAAGCAAGATAAGATGCATAAAAGGATAAACATCACATGCAATCAATATAAGTGATATGATATGGCCATCATCATCTTGTGCTTGTGATCTCCATCTCCGAAGCACCGTCGTGATCACCATCGTCACCGGCGCGACACCTTGATCTCCATCGTAGCATCGTTGTCGTTACGCCATCTATTGCTTCTACGACTATCGCTACCGCTTAGTGATAAAGTAAAGCAATTACAGGGCGTTTGCATTTCATACAATAAAGCGACAACCATATGGCTCCTGCCAGTTGCCGATAACTTCGGTTACAAAATATGATCATATCATACAATAAAATATAGCATCATGTCATGAACATATCACATCACAACATGCCCTGCAAAAACAAGTTAGACGTCCTCTACTTTGTTGTTGCAAATTTTACTTGGCTGCTACGGGCTTAGCAAGAACCGTTCTTACCTACGCATCAAAACCACAACGATAGTTCGTCAAGTTGGTGCTGTTTTAACCTTCGCAAGGACC
This sequence comes from Triticum aestivum, assembly GCF_018294505.1. Lineage (NCBI taxonomy): Eukaryota > Viridiplantae > Streptophyta > Magnoliopsida > Poales > Poaceae > Triticum > Triticum aestivum. The sequence continues at coordinate 98,145,367 of NC_057807.1, read as the reverse complement.
GGGCGTAGCCACACTCGATTCAGCTAAAGTGAGAGAGACAGACACCCGCCAGCCACCTTTAAGCACGAGTGCTCGTAACGGTGAAACCAGTCTCGCGTAAGCGTACGCGTAATGTCGGTCCGGGCCGCTTCATCTCACAATACCGCCGAACCAAAGTATGACATGCTGGTAAGCAGTATGACTTGTATCGCCCACAACTCACTTGTGTTCTACTCGTGCATATAACATCAACGCATAAAACCTAGGCTCGGATGCCACTGTTGGGGAACATAGTAATTTCAAAAAATTTCCTACGCACACACAAGATCATGGTGATGACATAGCAACGAGAGGGGAGAGTGTTCATCCATGTACCCTCATAGACCGTAAGCGGAAGCGTTAGCACAACGCGGTTGATGTAGTCGTACGTCTTCACGATCCGACCGATCCAAGCACCGAACGTAAGGGGCCTCCGAGTTCAGCACACGTTCAGCTCGATGACGATCTCCGACCTCCGATCTAGCCGAGCTCCGAAGATGAGTTCCGTCAGCACGATGGCGTGGTGACGATGATGATGTTCTACCGGCGCAGGGCTTCACCTAAACTCCGCGACGATACGACCGAGGTGGAATATGGTGGAGGGGGGCACCGCACACGGCTAAGGAACGATCCATAGATCAACTTGTGTGTCTATGGGGTGCCCCCACGCCCCCATATATAAAGGAGCAAGGGGGGAGGTCGGCCGGCCCCTTGGGCGCGCCAAGGGAGGAGGAATCCTCCTCCTAGTAGGAGTAGGACTCCTCCTTTCCTACTCCTACTAGGAGGGGGAAGGAAGGGGGAGAGGGGGGAAGGAAAGGGGGGGGGGCGCCCCCCCCCTCCTAGTCCAATTCGGACCAAAGGGAGAGGGGGCGCGCGGCCCACCCTGGCCGCCCCTCTCTCTTCCTACCAAGGCCCATGTGGCCCATTAACTCTCCCGGGGGGTTCCGGTAACCCCCCCGGCACTCCGGTTTTCTCCGAAATCACCCGGAACACTTCCTTGTCCGAATATAGTCGTACAATATATCAATCTTTATGTCTTGACCATTTAGAGACTCCTCGTCATGTCCGTGACCACATCCGGGACTCCGAACAAACTTTGGTACATCAAAACTTATAAACTCATAATAAAACTTTCATCGTAACGTTAAGCGTGCGGACCCTACGGGTTCGAGAACTATGTAGACATGACCTAGAACCATTCTCGGTCAATAACCAATAGCAGGACCTAGATGCCCATATTGGTTCCTACATATTCTATGAAGATCTTTATCGGTCAAACCGCATAACAACATACGTTGTTCCCTTTGTCATCGGTATGTTACTTGCCCGAGATTTGATTGTCGGTATCCAATACCTAGTTCAATCTCGTTACCGGCAAGTCTCTTTACTCGTTCCGTAATACATCATCTTATAACTAACTCATTAGTTACAATGCTTGCAAGGCTTAGGTGATTAGTATTACCGAGAGGGCCCAGAGATACCTCTCCGACAATCGGAGTGACAAAACTTAATCTCGAATTATGCCAACCCAACATGTACCTTCGAAAACACCTGTAGAGCACCTTTATAATCACCCAGTTATGTTGTGACGTTTGGTAGCACACAAAGTGTTCTTCCGGTAAACGGGAGTTGCACAATCTCATAGTTGTAGGAACTTTGTATAAGTCATGAAGAAAGCAATAGCAGTATACTAAACGATCAAGTACTAGACTAACGGAATGGGTCAGGTCAATCACATCATTCTCCTAATGATGTGATCCCACTAATCAAATGACAACACATGTCTATGGTTAGGAAACATAACCATCTTTGATTAATGAGCTAGTCAAGTAGAGGCATACTAGTGACTATAGTTTTGTCTATGTATTCACACATGTATCATGTTTCCGGTTAATACAATTCTAGCATGAATAATAAACATTTATCATGATATGAGGAAATATATAATAACTTTATTATTGCCTCTAGGGCATATTTCCTTCACAACAACGAATATGGAAAGTGTTAGTGTACATCAAACTGTGAGAGTACATATAAAGGAGCATGCAACTGCAACTTGACTCGGTCAGGTACCGTCTTGGTGTTGATGCTCATGAGGTTCATCTGATCTTGCCACGTCCTGTTGTGTCAGCAGTGCTTCGGAAGTAGTGTTAGGTGTGAAGGCAGCTTGGGAACTGGCCAGTTCTGGAGCAAATGAATGAGTAACTAGTTGAGATGCTGGTACAGTTGAAACGGATGCTGCAGCTGGTGGAGCAGGTGATACTGTGTTTGTAGATTTAGCCGGTGGACTTGGACCTTCTACTGCACTATAAGTACCAGCAGAATCTCGATGGCAGATCCTTTTTTGTTTCACCCGACGAGTAACAGCACTCCCTACTATATTATATTCGTTGCTCTTTTTTGACTTTGCCATGTCAAGCTGTACCCACAACACAAAAGAGTAAAATCACTCTTCAAAACACATTGATGCATGATACAGACAAGCAATACTTTGATGTAAGAGAACCGTATGAGGATGGAATATGTAAGAAAAACAGGACGGCATGACATATTCACAGCTACGATGTGCAAACTAAGCAGAAGGATTTTCAAGAAAATAGAAGTAATGCAAGCTAGACACCATATGAAAGATGCAACCAATATTACTCTGCCAAGTTAAAAGTGTCTTGTCATAAGTGGCAATTCGAAAAATTAGAAGCAGTACAACATAGAAATCAATGCAAGATGCAACGACTATCAAACTACCATATTAAAAGCGTCCAATCATGAGTTACTGATGCGGGATACACAACAACAGTACTTTGATGTAAGAACATGGTATGATAGATAGATGTAGTGTATTCTAGACACAGAAAGCCATGTCATATGCACATGTATAACGTATAAACTCAGCAAGTGCAATTTAATCAAAATAGAAGAAATACAGGCTAGACAACATATGCAACATGAAACCAATTATCACACTGTCAATTTGAGCAAGCACCTGCGATGGTGGAGTACGGGAGATGAACTCATCATGTAGACTTGGGACTTCAACTTCATTAGCAGTAGCAGTGGCAAATCTAGAGAGTCTCTGTTTGCGTCGGTGCAGAGTGCCACCAACATCCCCTAACTTACTCTTTTCCTTCCTATTTTCTGATATTGCCTTATGAAGTCAAAACCACAAGAAGATGAATAAAATTAGCTCTGCATAACTGGTTGATGCATGATACAGACGAACACTACTTTGATGTAAGGCAAGCGCAGGATAGGAGGATGGAATATATACAAAAAAAGACAGCGTTTCATATGCACACGTACGATAGGAGGATGGAATATGTATGAAAAAACAGTAAGCGGAAGGCATTTCAACAAAATTAGAAGAAATGAAAGCTAGGCACCATCTAAACATGCAACCTATATCACTCTATTAGGTAAAAAGTGCCTCATCGTAAGTGCCATTTCAAGAAATTAGAAGCAGTACAAGCTAGAAGACAATGCAAGATGCAACCTACATCACAATCCCAAGTTAAATGTGTCTTATGGGTAAGTGATCGTTGCAGGTATAAGTTGTAAGCTACGCAGATGCAATTCTACATAATCAGAAGCAATACAAACTAGACATCATACGGAAAACGCAACCACGTATAACAGTTCCAAGTAAGAGCAAGCACCTGTGATGGTGGAGTAGGGGAGATGTGCTCATCATGTACACGTATGTTCTAGAAACGGGAACACGTGTCATATTCACATGCATTATGTGTAAAGTAAGCAAATGCAATTCAAGTTAGAAGCAATAGCTAGACATCATACGCAACATGCAACCACATATAATAGTGTCAAGTTAGAGCAAGCACCTATCATGGTGGAGTAGGGGAGATGTGCTCATCATCTACACAGCTACGTTGACTGTCCAGCCTTGTGTTGTCTTGCGAATCTTGTTGGGAGGATGGCGGAGTAGAATCTGTAGAGACCCCCTGTTTGAGTTGCTCCGAAGGATCACCATCATCCACTGCCAGACTAATTTCCTTCAGCTATAATGATTTTGCATTGTGAAGTCAAACCGATAAGAAAAAGGAATAAAATTCGCTCTTCAGAACTCATTCATGCATGATACTGACAAACACTACTCGGATGAAAGGCAAACACATGATGCGAGGATGGAATATGTATGAAAAACAGGATGGTGTGACATATTCACACCTATGATGTGGTAACTAAGCAGAAGGAATTTCAACAAATTAGAAGCACTGCAAGCTAGACACCATATGAAAGATGCAACCAATATCACTCTGCCAAGTTCAAACTGTATGGCGTTTCAACAAATTAGAAGCAGTATATGCTAGAAATCATATGCAAGACACAACCAATATCACAGTGGCAACTTAAAGGTGCCTTATAATAAGTGACTGATGTGGGATATGCAAGAATAGTAGTCTGATGTAGAAACAGGAACACATGTCATATTCACAGGCATTATGTGTAAAGTAAGCAGATGCAATTCAACAAAGTTAGAAGCAATACAAGCTAGACATCATACGCAACATGTAACCACATATAATAGTGCCAAGTTAGAGCAAGCACCTGTGATGGTGGAGTAGGGGAGATGTGCTCATCATCTACACATCTACGTTGACTGTCTAGCCTTGCATTGTCTTGCGAATCTTGTTGGGAGGATGGCGGAGTAGAATCTGCAGAGAACCTCTGTTTCAGTTTCTCGGAAGGACCACCATCATCCAATGCCTTGCTAATTTCCTTCAGCTTTATTGATTTTGCATTGTGAGGTCATACCGACAAGAAAAAGGAATATCATTCGCTCTTCAGAACTCATTCATGCATGATAGTGACGAACACTACTCTGATGAAAGGCAAAGTCATGATACGAGGATGGAATATGTATGAAAAAATGGACGGCTTGACATATTCACACCTATGATGTGATAACTAAGCAGAAGGCACTTCAACAAATTAGAAACACTGCAAGACACCATATGGAAGGTGCAATGAATATCACTCTGCCAAGTTAAAACTGTCTCGTCATAGGTGGCGTTCATCAAACTAGAAGAAATACATGCTAGAAATCATATTCAAGACGCAAACCAATATCACACTACCAACTTAAAGGTGTCCCATCATAAGTGAAAGATGCAGGATACACAAGAAGAGTAGTTTCATGTAAGAACATGGTGTGATAGACAGATATAATATGTACCAAAAACAGGAAAACTTGTCATATTCACATGTATCATGTGTAAGCTAAGCAGATGCAGTTTACACTAATTAGGAGCAATACGAGCTAGACACCATATGCAACATGCAACCAGATATCACACTGCCAAGTTAGAGCAAGCACCTTGGATGGTGGAGTAGGGGAGCGGAGACTTGGACCATGTAATGCACTATCAGTACAAGGAGAATCGGTACAGATGCTCCGTTTACGTTGCTGCAGAGGACCACCATCGTCGCCTTCCTTACTCTTTTCCTTCCTCTTTCTTGATTTTTCCTTGTAAGGCAGCGATGAAGATATTGAACACTACTTATTGATGCATGATACTGATGAACACTACTTTCATGTAAGGCAGCCACATGATAGGAGGATGGAATATGTAGGACGTGACATATTGACATGTATGATGTATAAAGTGTAAACTAAGCACAAGGTGCTTGAACTTGTTAGAATCGATGCAAGCTAGAAACCATATGAAAGATGAAACCAATATCACTCTATCAAATTAAAAGGGTGCCCTAACAAATGTATTTGACCAAATTAGAAGCAATACATGGCAACAGGCTAGAAATAATATGCAATATGCAACGAATAAAGGTGACTCATCGTAAGTGATTGATGCAGGATACAGAAGAGAGGTAGTTTCATGTAAGAACAAGCTTAACACATAGATGTAGTGTGTACCAAAAATAGGAAGGCATGTCATATTTACAGGTATAGTGTGTAAACTAAGCAGATGCAATTTACCCTAATTAGAAGCATTACAAGCTAGACACCGTATGCAACATGCAACCACATATCACACTGCGAAGTTGGAGCAAGCACCTGTGATGGTGGTGTAGGGGAAGTGTTGTCTTCAGGTACAGAGCAACGTTCAATATCTTCATTTAGGCTTGCTGTTTCTTGAGAATCATGTGGAGAGGATGAAATTGCATTCTTTATAAGAGTATTGCGTCTCATATTAACCTACGTGCGTGACTGTCTCATCATAAGCGATAGACGCAGGATACACAAGAATAGTAGTTTGATGTAAGAACATGGTGTGATAGGCTGATGTAGTATGTACCAAAAACAGGAAGGCGTGTCATATTCACATGTATAATGTGTAAGCTAAGGAGATGCAATTTAATAAATTAGGAGCATTGATGAGGGATACACAAGAGAAGTAGTTTGATGTAAGAACATGGTTAATAGAAAGACGTAGTATGTACCAAAAACAGGAAGGCATGTCATATTCACAGGTATAATGTGTTAACTAAGCAGATGCAATTTACCCTAATTAGAAGCATTACAAGGTAGACACCATATGCAACATGCAACCACATATCACACTGCCAAGTAAGAGCAAGCACCTGCGATGGTGGTGTCGGGGAATTGCGAAGATCAACTAGAGAGCTACGTTGACTATCTTCATTTAGCCTTGCTGTTTCTTGAGAATCATGTGGGGAGGATGACACTGCACTCTTTAAATGAGTAGGGCGTCTCACAGTAACCCACCCGGGCGACTGTCTCATCATAAGTGATTGACAAGGGATACAAAAGAGCATTAGTTTGATGTACGAACATGGTTAATAGACATATGTAGTATGTATCAAAAACAGGAAGGCATGTCATTATCAAAGGTATAATGTGTAAGGTAAGCAGATGCAATTTAACCAAATTGGAAGCAATACAAGCTAGACACCATATGCAACATGCAACCACATTTGACAGCGCAAAGTTAAAGCAAGCACCTGGGATGGTTGTGTGTGGCAATTGAGATCATCAACTGCAGAGCTACGTTTACTGTCTCCAACTGCTCACACTGCACCCATTAGAGCGCTGAAACGCTTACTGCTTATCTTAGAATTACACCGGAACAACTTCTGCCTTTTCTTTTCTGCATTCATCAACACTGCGTCAGAGTCTGAAATACCCATGCATAAAAAAACAATAGTGTGAGTATGGGTGAAGTGTGTGCACAATTAGTACAGTGTAAAGGTAGCAGATAGCAGGTCGGTGAGAAGTAAATGATGGGAGACATATGATAGCTCTACAACATACATGGCACACTCAATTACTATAGGATTCTATGAAATTAACAGTCGACTGAAAGCAAATAGGCCAGTCCATTTTTTCTGCACCGTCCGATGTACAAAGAACGGGCAGATCGCCTTCATCTACCTCCAGCCAGTCAGTGTTGAAGATCTTCCTCGAAACACCAGCGATCACCGGCCTAGTATTCCTCCCCTGCCTGTGCCCTCCCCTCGACCTCACCGCACCGCCGTGCTTGGCACCGCCCCGGCCATCCATTCAAGCCCCGCCGACCTCCAGATCGGGCGCAAGCAGCTCCTGCGCTCCACACCCCTATGATAGACACCGATGCGCCGCTTCCCCGGGGAACAGGCGGACTAGGTGCTCCACGCGCCTAAGCAGGTGTTGCTTCTTTTAATTGCGGTTCGGCTGACCCTGAATTGAAATCCAGGCGGGCTACTGACCTCTAGCAAAGGTGAAATAGTAAAAGGGAGGAAACCTTGTGCATTTAGTATCACGAAGAAGATGCAGTAAGAAGCGCTCAACTAGTTTCTTTCGTGGGATGAATACGGTGTGAGCGGAGACGTAAGATTTGCACGAATAAGGGAAGAGGAGTACCTCTTTCTGCTGGCAGTGATGTGTCCTCCTTATGTTTTTCCAACGATCTTGTTGTTCGCCGGAAACCAGAAGTTGTGGAGGACGATGCAGCCTTGGACGAACCCATGGCCAAGTTGTTGAGTGCGGTGCGGTGGCCGTCTGTCGGCGGCGGGGAAGCAGATCCGAGGCGGTGAACGACGGCGTAGCGGGAATAGCTCCGGTGTGGTGGACGGTTGCGACAGTGGAGCCGCAGCAGTGAGGCGCAGGACGGCATGGTCGGAGTGCTTTTGGTATGGCGCACATCGGCGTCGGCGTCGTGGAGGCAGCTCTGCCTCGGCTTCAGCTGCTAAGTCCTTGAGGGCGTTGCGGTGATGTCGGGGTACCGGCTCCGGCGTGATGGAGGAGGGCGGCGGTGGATTGGCCGCTATGGGGTGGAGGACGGAGGAGGCTGGGGTTTCGCGGCTGGTGGAGAGGGCGTTTTCATGCCCACGGAGTATGAATGGGGAAACGGAGGGAGGCGGGGAACTAAGGGGGAACAATGTTTTGGTTTGAGACACGCTTGTTTGAAATTTGGGGAAAGTTACAAACTTTGCCCCCATCTAAAATTTTGGACATATTGCGGGTTGGGGGTAGGACAGTCATGTCAGGTGTCCCAAATGTGGGCGGGATAGATTTTGCCCGAGCGCATGGGTGTTTAGGCGCCCATGGCATATGAATGCTTCTCGGAGGCGGTTGAGACTGGTGCCTTGGTGAAGTTACAAACCTACCCCGGTTTAGACCTTTGGACATCGGGCCGATAGGCTACACGGGCCAGAGTCAGGACAGTAATTTCCTACCATCAAAACATTAGTCTCGCGCGGTTTCGGGTGACCAGAGGCCTATTTGGCGCTTCATTCAATATTTGGGAGCAGAAGCATTAACGTTTTCGGTTCTCTTGAATTGAACTTTCAGGATTTGTCAAACTTCACAAATCTTTACTCTTGAAAATCCTAAAGCTACAATTATTTTGGAAGGGAGGGGGTACATTTAAATATACATTGTACACAAGTATATATTAAAAAATATGCAACTTACCTCAGTTCATGCATGGTTCCAGGTATAATCTCCTTGGTTGCAAAACAAAAAAGTTAGATATGCGTATGAATATATATAGCATGTTCAAACTCACAACAAAGATTGATGCCCCCTTTTACATCTGATTTACAAATGCCATTATCTCGGGTTCAAATAGATGAATGCACTTCCTATGAATTCGAATCTTCGAAACCCCCTTTATGTTGAATTCGACATGTATTTTATTTCGTAGCTAGCAATTTGGAATGTATCCATGCAAGTGACAAATGTATAAAGTGCTTCACACTAACAACATGGAGTGCACTAATTAATGTTTATATATGAATTGCAAAAGCATACATTGCCTGTATTTCAAACCGCTCTCACTCTATGGATCGATAATATGAAATAAACACATGCACATGCTAGAATTCAATAGAGTATGGGTGTCTGATAGACCGATTTTCGTCCATACGCAATTTGCAAAATTCATGATCTCATCCAAAAATAATAATGCCATTTATATTTTAATTTAATGCGTAGAACCGCCTTTTACACGTAGATGCACTATGCCTCGCCCCGTTCTCACAAACGCGTTATATATCTCTCTATCTAACGCATAAGTGCACACACTTTATATGCATCGGCATTTCTCTTTCACACATGCTCACAATCTCTCTCAGGGTGTCGGGGTGTCTCACGCACATGCTCTCTCTGTTTCTCTCTCTCTCTTTCTGACTACTATGTACCACTCTTTTCACTAATCTCAGTTGGAAAACACTATTTCTCTCACATGCATATATACACATGCACGGTCTCTACTAGCCCTCTATACGCACATATATGTGCCTACGTGTCTCCCGCACGCACATTATCTTTAGGCCTCTCTCGCACACATTGCCCCCCCCGACACACCTCTCTCTTAGTAGTTGGCAGATATGATTTCATCATATCATTCGGTAGGATATCCCTGGCTGTTAGGCTGGATGGTAATACGAGGCAAAGTTTTACCCTAGTTCGGATCGGACCCTTGCAGTTGAAGAAAGAGCCTACTCCTGGTACTGTATATTAGTGATAGGGGTGTGTACAAAGTACACGTGAATACCAGGCATTGTGCGTGTGTGTATACTATCGACGAACTAGCCCCCAAGCTTGTATAACATACTAAGGGCCTAGGGTTACAAATCATATATAGTCGGCTTATCACCAGTGGGGATAGAGTCCTCCGCGACTCTGGTAGCTTCGTGTTGTACGCCGAGTCCTCCACATGGGTCTTCGTATAACACGTCTCGGTCCAACCTATATGTGGCGCAGGATGGAACCGACCCATGAGTCTTCATGTTGACCCACCACAACTAGAAATGATGTGCCCACCACACCACACACGCAATCGGCCACTAAGAAAATAAGCATATACAATAGTACAACGGTATCTAGCTCACGATACGTCTCCATATTTTGTTGATGACACTGACGGACTTTGCATTTGATGCGTGCTCCGTATTTTGTTGACGACACTTACGGTCATTGTATTTGAAGCGAAAGCACGATATGGTCACTGGACTTCAGAATAAGCTCATCACGGTCACCACATACATTTTGTCGTGCTAACCAACATGTGGTTGGATGGTTAGAGGACAGTGGTTTCTCGAGCCCACCAAGGTTAAAGTCCCGGTGCTCGCATTTATCTTGTGTTAATTTCAGTATTTTCCGGCGATGTACGTTCAGTGGGAGGAGACGTTCCACTCGACTACGAGGCACCTATGGTGACTTCGTAAAATCTCAAGATCATATATGCTGGCCCACTCTCTCGAAGGTGCTCATAGGGGTAGGGTTCGTGTGTGTGCGCCTATAGCTGTGAGTGCTTGCGCGTATATATGAGCCCTTGCGTCTGTACCATGTTAAACAAATACATGTCATGATTATACTGTCACTGGCTCACCCGTACAACTCCGTATTTTGTTGATGACACAATCAATTGACCAGTCAAACGTTCCACGGCGCAACTAGTGTTGCACCATCGGGGCGCGTAACCGTGGGGCCCACCTGTCAGCCCGTATATGAAAGAAAGAAATGGTAGTTTGAGTCTGTACTGTGTTAATAAAATAGGAGTACATTTTAGGGTGATCATACGGTCACTGGCTCACCATACAGCTCCGTAATTTGTTGATAACACGATCAATTGACCAGTCAAACGGTCCACATTCAGCAGCGCACATTACCATAGGGCCCACCTGTCAGCGCGTATATGAAGGACAGAAATGGTAATAAATTAGTGGTCGGTGGGTATTCGAAGTCGTGAGACCTCTGGTTGGCAGTCACCGGCGGTTGGGGGCGTTCATTGGGCGGTGGGGTGGGGATCCCCGGAGAAAAAGCTCGGCGGCGGGGGGGGGGGGGGGCTAGAGGGATGGCCGGTGCGGCGGCGGACCGGCGGTGGGGAGTGGTTTCGGGGAGGGCGGGCCGGCCGCGGGCGGCGGGGGCTGGCGGTTCGGCCGGTGGTGGCTGGCGGCTCAGGGGGGGTGGAGTTTGATGATAAACTGGAGGCCCTTGATTTCGTATCCAACGGCTGGAAAATCTAATGACCAGAGATGAAAAAGTCAGTCGACTGACGTGTAGCCTCACCCCGCACGTACACATGCACGCACGCAAGACACGCACGCATGTAGGCGTGCAACACTGACACGTACACATAACGTACACACGCACGCATGCTGGCGTGCAACACTGACACGTACACATGCACTCACGAACACACGCACGTACGCACCCATGCATGCAACACTGAAACGTACCCTTGCACGCACGCAACACTCGCACGCCTGCATGCACACAGCACACGACGCAAGACACACGCTCAACCTATACGTGCATGCACCCTTTGTTAAGGACATGGATTGTTACGGGTATTAATCAATCTTATCTGTGATAAGCAGAACATTGATGTTTGCAGCGGTCTTTATGAATCACAACGTATCGAACGGGCTATCAACATAGTAGGCTTATCTACATGAAAAAGATGACGTCACACTCAATGAACAATCATCGGTTTATGAAATGCCCGCTTCTGACCGCCCTGGCCCACCAAAGGTTCCTCTGCTGTGCGCTGCCTGCGTTGGGTCACTAACATGCAGGCCATGCACCCAAAGAGCCCACACGTCAGTGGAAGAACGGTGCGGTGTCCTAGGTTAGAGTCGAGGGCGCCACTCGCGGCACGCCCGGCTGAACACGCCTCCGTGCCGCATTCAAACGCCTCCATGAAACCCGCCCGTGTGGAAGCCGAGAAACCCACTCTGGACACACGTCCGTTCATGACCGGGCCGGCGTTAAACGCAACGCCGGCCGAGCTCCTCCGTCCGCCGTCTATTTAATCTCCTATTTAGACGAGGCCAAACGCCGGCCAAGAATCGCACACCTCCGCCGCTCCCCTATCTCCTCCACCATTTTGTCCACTCTTACAATGGCTTACGAAGAGTAGTTATTCCGCATCCAAGCCGGCTGGGTAGCCCGCCGGATACGAGCTATGCAGCTCGCTGATCCACCTCCCTCCCCTCGCCCGACGGAGCCAGTTGCCGCCCCAAGCCGGCGCGCGGTTCAGCAACTCGCCGCTCCAGGCCAGCTCGACGAGGAGCGGCGCACGGGCGTCGTTGCTGCCGTCCACGCCGCCGCCTCGTACCGCGTCTCCCGTTTCTGTGGCCGAGACTCCCATGCCGGCGGCCGCGCCATGCAAGCAGCGACAGAAGCCGGGTGCGCGGAGAGCGACGAGTCGGTGGCCAGCGCCTCCGCGTCCGCCGCCATCATCGAGGAGAAGTAGAACACGGGAGGCCGCCGCCGCTTGGGTCCCATGAAGGCCACCACGGAGGTGACACCGGCGTACACAGCAGGTGTCTTGCCGGATCCTTTTGTTGCGAGGACCTTCGTCGACCCCGCATGGGCTCCACGGAAGAGGGGAATGTTAGGATGAACTCGAGCCGGTGCCGGCCATGGCGAAGTAGTGGCCGGTGATGAACTCGAACCGGTGCCGGCCACCATCATCTTCGGCACCAGCCAATGATATCAGTTGGGCAGTGGGAAGCGAGCCGTCCTTTGCGCTGAAGCATATACCTCCGGGGCTCCCGGCAGTCCGGTGATCGTGCTGCCGGACATGAGGAACACAAATCGATCGGCGGGCGACCATTTAGGCCAGGTATTATATACCTGTGCTGTCCAGAACTAGCACGCGTAGTTCATTTGAATGTAATGAAATCCGTCATGTTTGTGTGAAAATCCGGTATTTTATATGATTTCCGTCGTTGTTTATATGAAATATCAGTTTGTCTACGTGTTTGCGTGAATTTCGTCGGTTGGTTGAGTTGCTGTCATAATGTGTGGCTATGGTGGATGGCGTAATTTGCGGGTCGCTGGTCGGTCTGCGGGCGGCTCGGGCGGTGTTGTGGGACAAAAAAACACAGCTCGTGCGAGCTCGTCTCCAACGTGCGCGCTGGAGGATGCATGACAGCATGAGCACCCGAGCCATTCCTCGTTCATCGTGGCAAGGCACCGGTGGACAAAAGGGTCGCCAATATTTTGGCTACCCGGGCAAGATCCAAACAGCCCCTCCCAACAGATTCAAATCCCTCGTTCGCCGTGGAATTTTGCCATGTGTTGTTTTCATGGACTAGCAAGATGCCCGTGCATTGCACGGAACATCAAGATGCATTTTTTTACAAACTCCCGCATGCATGCAAGGGATAATTAATGTCCTCCTTTGCTAGTACCACGAGGCAAACACCATTAATATTGCATCGATTAGTGTTAGTGGCCTTGTATATCTGCAAATTGTAATTTTGATAGTGGCCCCTTGTATATAAAAATGGAGGGAGAAAGATGAGAGATAAGGTGAGGAGGAGTGGGGCGTGGTGGTGACTGGTGGTCGGACTGGGCGGAGGCATGGGGATGGACGGCGCATTATGTCTAGGTTTGTATCTCTCTCACACACACCCACGTAGGTGGGGGACGTGCACGAAGAGAAGAGGTGCACGCACGGCGCACGTACTCCCGTCTCTTTCCCAACCACACCCGTGCGGGTACACGGTGGAGCTCATTTCTGTACGAAAAAGGCAGCCCACGTGGTAATATTGCACGTGTACTGGTTGTCCACTTGGTGGAGGGAGGATCGTCTACCACAGGTGAACAAACAAATTGCGACTTGACGCGTTATGTTAAATTAAAAAAAGAGGCAAACCATGTGGGGCCTGCCTTAGAGGCAAGGCTCTATACACTGGAGTACTTTTGATGTGTCCCGTCAACTCGCAGAACGAGGAGAAGCTTGCTTAGTACGCCGTCTCCCCGCCCACGCGCGGTGGCTCGCAGCATGAGGAGAAAATTTTACTACTCCCTCCGTTTACTCCTCGTCCCTACTACGTACTTTGGTTAGTACTCCCTCCATTTACTTATACAAGGCCACTATAAAAAAATACATTTTGCATCTATACAAGGCCACAAATAGTAATCGAGACAAAAGTTACTACTCCCTCCTTTCTAGTTTATGGCATCTCAAACCACGTAGTATTTCTCCTGCCTCAAGAGGGACACGCGCATCGCCTTGGTACATCATGACACGTGGGATCGCATGACAGGCCATGCTCCCCCGCCGATCGCTCGGTAAAATTACCTCATTTTTACTATACTTCCTCCGTATCGGTTTACTACATGGCATGCACGTCGTTCTAGGTTGAGAATTTAACTGGCTATATATATGTGATGAACAGTACTCTAGCCTTTTAAAAAATGTATACTTTTGTACAGTAGTACTATCGATGGATTGCGCCATGGAGCAAAAATTGAAATTTTAAAAAAAGGGTGATACATATAGAGAGCGCTCGTCGCCAAATTATGACATATAGTACTATAAAAAAGCTAGTACGTGCTTAATTGGGGTGCTAAATTCTATTAAAGAAATGACTAGGTAGTATGTACATAGTGAAGAGTTAAAGTAACGAGAAGAAACATAACATAGTTCTGCTGGGGGCTCAGCACAACACACCCCTGAAAATAAACTAAGCACACCTGAAATTAAACTATGCAACTAGTCTGTTAGACACTGCATTAGAAGTTTAGAACCACCATGAGCAAGACACTGCCATCTTACTCGGAAGTCCTCGTCCACGTCCTCGACTTCGTCCTTGTCCCTCTTCCTCTTGGCCGATACTTCTTTGTTTGAACCGTACACTTGGCTGTTTCTCTTCATCCAACCCTTGTAGATATTGAAACAAAGGTAGCCATCCATTGCAGCATTGTGGATCTGGTCTATATCTAGTACATTCCACTGCCATGCATGACGATGAAACGTGTAATGAGGTTTCTCCAGTTTACGGTACGAAGGATGAACCATGGCTCCTGCCAGGGTCAGCATTGAAGGCTAACGACGAGGGCACCAGCCGATTCTTCTGGAGGTCGAAGGGGTTACCTACAACGAGGCCTATCCGACCCAGGACTTCTTTGTCATTCTTAAAGTCTACAGTAATGAATTTCACTGTTTTGTCCTTGAGGAAGTTCTTAAAATCCTGGCACTCAACGTCGGCATGGCATATGTGGTAGACCAAGCAAACGTTATGTACACAAACCTGAATCATGGCGGGCTTCTTCCTCTCTTCGTCCTTTAGACCCTTCTGTCGTCCCAGGACTGTGGTGTACTCAACATCTAGCCCAGCGACCCACTCATCATCTGAGTTTTCGAACATGCGTCTGAAGCGAGAAAGGCATCCTTTCACCATCACGGAAGAACAGGTGTAGATGACGTCGAACTCATCGCCGGTGATGGTTCTAACCTTGTACTCACCCGCCGATCGTGGAGATTGGGACGCCATGGATTGGGAGGAGGTTAGGATTAGTGGAACTGCCGTAATGTGAATGGACGGGACGACTAGGAGCGAACCGCCGTAGTATTGAAGGACGTGCGGGACGAGTAGGAGCAAACTGCCAGCGTGCGAACGGCAGGGTAGTGGCTTTCCATTCTCCCATGATACGGGCTTCCGAGAGCCCTTGGATCTGAGATCGAACGGTTGCATGGCGTGATTCTAGACCTATGGGTGAAATCCTATCCTGGAGGTTATTCTGCAAATTTTCAGCAACTTAGCATGCGGCCATTTGATCTCAGATCCAAGGGCTGCCAGCATCCCGTATCATGGTCGCGCCTACCACGACCATCGCGTCGCTCGCGCGGTCGCGCCCTTGGAGATTTAACACGGTGCGTTAGGCTATCTGATGTTGGCATGTCATACATAGTCATCACTTAGTCACTGATACTACAACAAGGTTGGCTATAAGGTTGGCTATAAGTGTATTTTATTACTCCTCTCTATCTCTTTCTTCGTACTCCCTCCGTCCCATAATATAAGAATGTTTTGACACTAGTGTAGTGCCAAAAATGTTCTTATATTATGGGACACAGGAGTACTAGTATTTATTGCATTTGCCAAGGAGTGGCCTCTTCTAATGAAATGGTGTGCTAAGTTTGCTTCATTTAATTAGCTATAGACTTCAAAATGTCTTTTCACCTAGGTACATGCGCTTAGCACCGTTTCTTCCTTTGGTCACCAAACTAGTCTCTCTCTTCTTGATTAACTTGCCACATCAGACTTTATGCCTATGTGGCAAGCTTAAGCACCTGTAGGAGCAAGTAAAAGTAAGTACAATAGTGCACTTTACATGGCATTTTTGCATATGTGGGAGGAAAGAGAGGCAAGGAAAAAGTGGAGAAGTGGGCTCTCATGCAAGAGCCAGCCTCTACTACATGGTGGAGCATTGGGAGAGGCACCTGTATGGAGGTGGTCAGGAATCGGCAGACTCACGCCGGTCGTAGCGCTGTAGTTAAAATGATAATCGCAAGTCAAATCACGGGGGCCCACCTGTCCAGCAGTAACTCGCTGTCAAATCACACAGCCCTATTTTTGCAGCAGCCTACTCCCCCGTCTTCTTGCATCTCTGTGAACCGACTAGGCGGAACTGCCCCGCCTACCGTGCAGGAAAAAGCCCCGCCCTCGACTTTTAAATACAACTACATCCGCTTAAGAATCCAATGATATACTTTTTGTGACATAGTAACTCATATTTAGTTAGTCAAATGGATGACCTAGAACTACGTGCAGGCCCTATAAACCGGAGACACCTAAAAATAAAAAACCGAGACGGAGAGGGTAGTTCAGCACGTATCTTTTTAGATCAATATCGTCGGGATTCACCAAGGAGCAAAACCAAGTGGTAGGCTGCTCTTGTCGCGTTGGCGTAGCAACTCAAGCAGGGTCAGTCCGCACACAAAATGGCGACACACTTAATAGGACCCCTTTGGCCAACATGTGGCTCATCCACCGTCTGTTCCATGTGCAATGCACCAAATTACAGTTCGGAGCAGCGGTTGGAATTGGAGGCACCCTGGTCGTTGCGCTGCAGTAGTAGAAAATGAGCGATGAGGGGTCAAATCACAAAGCCCCACCTTTCCCGCATTAAGCTGGACAGACGAAGCAACCATCATTTCAGTCTAGGGTGCAAGAGCATAAAGAAAAGAGAAAACAATGATGCATGCGGCAGCTACCTAGGGCACCCTAGGGTAGGGGTCTCCTCTATAGATCCTTTTTTTTAAAGCGCCTCCACTACAAATCGGCTTCTCCCTCGTCCTCTTGAAGAAAACCGATGATGAGTGCGGCAGTAGGGTTTGTAGGAGTACTATGGCATGTGGGGCCATGTTGTAGTAAACGGGTTTGAGTCGACGCCTTAAATATGTGTGGGCCGCTTGGTTTTACGAGAACGAGGCAGCATTTTGGGTTCGGGAACCAGTGGAGATATAGTACGTACAAAAAATTGTGGACGTAGTTTCGACCGAAAGGCAATGATGCATGGGCCCTGCATTTTGATTATACCCGGGGCCGCGTGAAATTTGCTACTCTACTCAAAACTACTAAGGTACACATGTATTGATCGCATGAGATTTCGAAACCAAATTATGATTAAATACACACTATAGCATGTAAAGCTTTGAGTCATATATGCATGATGTAGATGTTCGTTTAGTTCTTATAGTTCATCTCATTCAAAATCAATTAGTTTTATAGAAATTTTAAGATTCATGGGTTGTGCATTGTAAATCATAAAGTAAAAAACAAATAATGGCAATTCATTTAGAAAAAAAATAATCAATTATGATACAGAAGATTCTAGAACAAAGGAGAAGTGCTTGTGTTTTGAGGTTTGTGCATTATGCTTAAGTTCAACCATGGAGTCTTCTTAATTGTACATGTGGCAGATCTGGTGGAATGTTGATGATATCCAACGGCCAGTAGTGGTCGGATTTGCCCATCTCTGCACTGTCGGGTTAGCTTCATCCAGCGACCATCTTTCAAAGTTATTGGCACACTATATAGTTCCTGTCCCATAGTTGCATGTTTTGGAAAAAAGCTACTAGTGGGTTGTACTATCTATTTAGGAATAGAAGATGTATACATGGAAGTTGTAGGGAAAGAGATGACATGGAGGATCTCAATTCCTATGAGTAGGGATTGGAAAAGAGATGTCATTTGGTTCACATCATAGGAACTTTTCTATTGAATCTAGAGATGACATGTATCTCAATTCCTATGAGGAGGGATTAGTAAAGAGATGTAATTTGGTTCATATCATAGGAACTTTTCTATTGAATATACGCTAATGTTTATTTTCCTTTGAAATTAAGGGAGTATAGGAATCCATTCATATGAACCAAGTGGCTCTAAAGCTATAGAAATGATATCATGTTTATTTCCTTTGAAATGTAGAGTATATGAATCTATTCCTATGAACCAATTGGCTCTAAAGGAAAAAATCCTATAAAAATCATATCGTATAGAGTTCCTATGATATTCCTCGACACTAAAGGATGGTTGAAATTGTTGTGGGTGATAAAATGGTCTTTCTTTGTAGACTCCTCACCCATCTTTATAGTTACCTCTCGAAGATGAATGAAATGATATATACAGGGTATTCTACATGTGCAATTTGGTACACGAAAACTCGATAAAAGTTTGCGAGGTTCTAATTTTCAATAAAGCTATATGCACTGCATTTCGGAACGGAGGGGCATACGGCAGTTGCTAACACTCACGTGGAAGATTTGTGTGTAGGAGGAGTGGCTGTTCTGTTAAATGACATGGCAAAACTGACACTATCGGATGCCGATCTAACGGTTCTTACGGCGTTCGTAAGGAAAAGGCTTGTGGCGAACGTTTGTCGGATAATGATTTATGAACACATGCATTGCATTGATACGTGCCCCCTCTCTCTCATGCACACGCACCCTCACGAGTCACAACTCTCCCGAGTCCTCTCGCAGACTCGCACGTGGCACCCATCGTCTATCTGCAGGTAGACGTCACGCACATATGTGCTCTTCACACCCTACCCTCAGAACTTCTAAAAAACAAAAGACGGCGCGCACATTTTATTTTAGCTCACACATCACACACTTATATTATTACTCTTACGGCAAACGTTCTTTGGGCATAGTATATATTGTACTCTCACGAAGAGAAGCGGTGCACGCACGCACTAGTTCTCTCACACCCACTCGCGGGTACACGTAGGAGCGCATTTTTTTGAAGCCGGTACAACAAAATCACTCCACTATATATAAAAGTAGGAGCCTTAGCGCTTGCTTTACTAGGGTTCCTCTCGTTCACTCTCTCATGCTCTCCATATCTAAGCAAGACATAGGTGGCCACACACTCTCTCTCAGCTCATGGTGGTCACAAATCCGGCCGGACAACCTCGACCGGGCAGGGGGTGTAGGTGCATCGTTCACGCTGTCGTCGGCGGTGAGGGAGGAGACCAACGGCTGCCCGCGCGTCCCGATCGGCGGCCGCGTCGTTCTCTCCGAGAGAGCAGCGGCTCGGGAGGGCCTCCGACCCCTTCTTCCTCCCTGCGGTATTGTGGCCAAGATGCGGCCTCCCGACGCCGTCTCTGCCACATGCCGACAACCCTCAGGTATATATTCCTTCGAAACCTGCCTTGCTCTACTGCCCCAGCTCTTCCCCCTTCGTGTGGATCCTTTTCTACTTCCATCCGTTGTTCCAAAGCCACCTAGGCTTCTACTATTATTAGAAGTAAAGCTAGTTCATACAGTCAACTCAAAGCGTTGGTTCAAACAGGGAAGAAAGTGGGAAAGCTGTAGCATGAATCTAGGACTTTGTTCTAAGAGGAAACGGGGGAAAGTAGTAATATCTGTCACTGTTTAAATAACCGTATTTCGTATTTGCGCAAACAGGGGTGTCTGTCTCCATATCATTTTGGGATGTCTGTCTCCGTATCGTTTCTATCCGCGCAATCAAAAGCACACACCTCAGTTTTAGTACAACTGCGCAAAATGAGATGGCTATCCCTCGTTGCCGTCGTATAACCTCCCGTCTTCAAGGTATCCCTACATTGGTAGTAACTAAGGTAGAATGACCAACGCAATCTAAAAGAAGCTGATTCGTACGTTTTACTTCCTGATTGCAGTGCAGGGACGAGCGAAAACAACTGCATCCTAGTCCGGAATGCACTTTCTACCAGTTCATCCATGGACCGAGGACTAGCTGGCACGGCTGCACG
This sequence comes from Triticum aestivum, assembly GCF_018294505.1. Taxonomy (NCBI): domain Eukaryota; kingdom Viridiplantae; phylum Streptophyta; class Magnoliopsida; order Poales; family Poaceae; genus Triticum; species Triticum aestivum. Next base: position 98,124,885 of record NC_057807.1, on the reverse strand, counting down.
GTGGTTTTTTGGACAGGTGCGCGGACAAGAGGCATTGTGGTCTGCTTATTTCTGCAAATAGCGGTGCTTAAATTTAGTGGAATGCACAAGAATTTCACCTGGTCAGTACACTGCATGGTTCAGTTCAGCATTCCAGATAAGACCACAATTATAATTGGTTATTCTGGAATGAGAGAACCTAACCCTGGATGGTGGCAACAAGAAAAAACCAGAGTGAACTCCAGGAAATTTAAGCCTGCCGGGAGTAGGGCTGGGCGTTCGGTTAATATGGTTTATACGGTTCGGTTTATTCGGTTTTTTATAATTTCGGTTTTCACTAAATGGCAACCAAAATAATCACACATAAATTAGCCACCAAACCTTATTAACCAAAATATATCGGTTTGGTTTATTCGGTTAACCGAAAAAACCAAAGTACATCTACCCAACTGTCTAAGAGACCTGACTCATGAGCAGCGATTTACATTCTACAGAATGTATAAAATAATTAGAAGAGCTAGCTTTATGGATACACTAGCTCATGGTGGTCGTTTCATACAAAACAATAGTAAAATATTCCTAGTAGATCAAACCAATCACTTGCATGAGGGTACGTTACGTACTATTGTACTTACCTGTACTGAGATTTGACAGATTAGAATGAAAGTACTTGTTGCTGACTGTGGAGCGACGACTCACCAAGCTGGCTCGATGAGCAGTTGATCACTTGCCTAGGGTTAGAGAGAGGGCGCCGCCTGACGAAGTGATTGAGAGATGGGCAGGGCGCCGCCTGACGAAGTGATTGAGAGATGGGCGATGTCTAGTCTAGGTTTTACGTACGTACGCATGAACGTGGATGTTTGGGAATTAGTAGTAATCGGGGGATGTTGGGCCCGTGGACAAATGGGTTGTCCTTGCAATCACGTACGGCCTCACGGGAAACAGGAATCGTAAATAAGATCGGCTTCTTCGGTGATTACGGTTTTTGATGTCCGGAAACCGAACGTACACCGAACACCGAATAGCGATGGAAGTTCCCACCGAACCAAACAACCGTACACCGAATAAACACACAAATCGGTTAGTCCGGTTCGGTTCGGTTTGGTTTTTCGGTTTTCGGTGTGACAGTGCCCACCCCTAGCCGGGAGGCCCTTTGCTCAGAGAAGCCTTGCTTGTTTTTTCCTGATTTATAAACCTTCTCACAACTTTGTCTTTTGCTGTGAACTAGTATATGTTTGTTATGTTCTATGAATCATTGAGATGTATAAAACTGCTTAACTTATGCTTTTCAAGATTTTTATGAAGACGAGTTTAATGTGAGTGTTCCACATGAGCGTTGGACTAGCGTTGAACGTTTGGAATTTATTACATTGTGGCCTCAATTAACTGCATGAACCACTGTAACAAGATACATAGTTGCTTATATGTCAGACAACAGATTGTTGATTGTTAGCTAGTCGATAGCCTAGTGTTGAAGCGAGCTGAGCCAATGTGCCGTGTTTTGCACAACTGCTTACAAGTGGGGTAGCACCAACAGTGTTTACAAGTACTTATGTATACGTCGGTGCACAGTTCTTGAACGAGTGGTCTATTTCATCAAAACACACACTGCTCATATGATAAACCGTGACAACTTATGTCTACCATGCCATATTCATAAAAAAACTAGTGAGGACGCATCTATTTCGGCAACAATTACGATGGTTCTCACATGATTCACGGGCACACAAAAGTAGCAGCAGTTCCCATAGACGGATTCAAACAGAGTACTAGCCCCAGAGGGGTTGATAACAGGCAAGGTTCGGATAATTAGACACAATCCAAACTACTATTAAACACTAGCTGGGGCAACTATTTCATGCCTCGATCTAATTTGGGCTGGACACAAGACGGACCTTGCCATGAACATCATCGAGGACGTCCCGCAACAGCTCAATCCTGTGAACCTTCATGAAGACAACCTTGTGGCCTTGCCACTGATAAACTTGTTTGTGGAGGCATGCCACGTCATCTTCCTGCATAAGCTTGACAAGAACAGTACGCCTCACAAATGAAGGAGTAGCTTTGAACTTCTGGTGCTTCAGTACACCCTGGATAACACGCCTGACAACAGTGAGGCTGGAATACACCTCTTCATTGGTATAACCGCAAATGGCTTCCAAGATCCAATAGCCTAAGAACTCTGTTTTCCCAGTGCGTATATTCAGGTCGTCTGCCTCATAGCGAGTGACATGCACAACCACACAATCCTTGTCTGCATCAGGGCTCTAATTGAAACAGAAACAAATTCTGAATTACTTTTCAGTATAAGAAACACAAGTTATTTAAACCACTATGTATAGCATGGCATCGAAGCTAATAAAATTTTGCATTATTAATCACCACATACTTCCTTTTCTACAAAAAATCACCACATACTTAGATGAAAAACCACAATCGAGATCGGCAAAGAAGGAAATCACCTTGGGCAGCTCAGCGGGGGGGGGACACATCCTCGAAGGGGGAAAACTGCTCCTGCAGTGCCACGGGGGCTGTAACCTCAAACAGGGCGTTGACCATCTCAGTAGTGGCCGTGAGCGTATCTAGGGTCGGCTCGGTGGTTGCCTCCATCTTCTTGGAGCTCACTGTCTCGTGGGGATCAGCCTCCACGTCTGCTCCAATATCGGCAGATCTTTGCCTGGTTCTCCTTGGTCCATCATGAAACTGACGAATACTAGGAGACCACTAAAAGGAAAACACAATCGCAATGACAATGAAACAAAAAAGAGAGTGAGGATCAGTTACTGCTTTGCAAAAGTTCTTTTTTTTCTCTGAACGAAAATATACGAACATCACGGATCCGCTTACCTTCCCTTCGTTGGGAGAGAAGAACAGTGGCAGATGCGAGTGTTGCCTTTCTTGAAGACGGTGAGGGAGAAGGGGATTCAGCGAAGAGTGAAATGATGGTTGCTTCGTCCGTCAAACTTAGACTGCGGGGAGGTGGGGTTTTGTGATACGACGGCTCGTTACTGCCGCGCTACGACCGGGGTGACTCTCCGCCTGCATACTGCCTTCTAATTTGGTGGATGGCATTTCGGCCCGCGCGCTGCATGGCCGGCATATCGGTGAACAAAAGTATAACGACATTCAGTAGAGGGAGACATTTCAATGACCTAGGAGGAACCAAAAGCGGTAGAGTGTCTCCACTGTACTAGTAGTAATTGTTTTTCTGGGTAGCTATAGAGTGTCTCCACTGTACTAGTAGTAATTGTTTCTCTGGGCCCAAGACAAAACATCCAATCCACACT
>NC_057807.1:98107150-98121279 GCF_018294505.1 Triticum aestivum | reverse complement strand
TCGTACCCCCAAATTCCTCACCTCACTCCTACAGAAAACCCCAGCTCCCCTTCTTCCTCACTCCTACAGAAAACCCCCAGCTCCCCTTCTTCTTCGCTCGCACTATAACTAGGCTCGTCATTCGTTACTCTGCTCAAATCCGTGAGAGCGACGCGATGCCCTCAAGGAAAATGGAGTCGGCTGACCCCAACGCCAAGAAGATGAGGCTCCCGCCAGCGGCGACGCCTGTTGTAGATCCCACACCCGGCAGCGCGGGGAGAAGCGGCGACCCCGCCCCCACCGGATTCCAGGAATCCGTAGAATCTCGGGTGGACCGCATCAGCGATCTCCCGGACGCCGTCCTTGGGGAGATCATCTCGCTTCTCCCCACCAAGGATTGCTGCCGCACCCAAGTCCTCTCAATTCTGTGGCGCCCTCTATGGCGCGCCGTGCCCCTTAATCTCGACTGTCGTCATCTATCTCTCTTCAATGATTTTGAAATCCCCAGAGCCATCATCTCCTCCCACCAGGGCTCCGTTCAAAGCCTCTGCATCCCGTCATGCTACCTGAGCAAGCATACCATGCCCTGCATGGTGAACGCCTGGCTAAAATCCCCTGAATTCACAGAACTACAGCTGCTTGAGTTCTACTATTCCCCTGGAAATCACATACCACATACCGAACGCCATGAACTTGTGCCCTCAGCACCGATGTCCATCTCGTGGTTTTCCTCCTCTCTCCACACCGCCACCTTTGCGCTGTGCTACCTACCAGACAATCTGGTACTAAACCTTCAACTCCCATTTCTCAAGAAACTTTCACTTGTGTGGGTTCGTATATTAGAGGCCTCATTCCACAGCATCATCCACTCCAGTTGCCCTGCGCTGGAGTGCTTGGTGCTTGTTTTCACAGTTAGAATCGGTTGTCTCCAAATAAAGTCGCCTAACCTTGTAAGAATTGGAATTTCTTTTGACGGAAGGCAGCTCATCATCCAAGAAGATGCCCCTTCACTTCAAAGGTTGATCCTTGATTCTAGTTATTCACCGTTGCAAATAACCGTCCTCTCTGCGCCTAAACTGGAGACCTTGGGTGTAATACATGATCTCTGTGCTCATTTCAATATGGTGTTTGGCTCCATAGTTCTTCAGGTACTTTATATTATCATCTACACTTGTAACCATAAGCTGCATTTTAAATTTCTGTGCATAATTTATATATCATCTTGGAGTACACATTTTGTACTAATATTATGTTCTATGCCCAATGAAGAGTTTCTCCATGGATGGCCTATCAATGGTGCTGGATTCTGTCAAGATCTTATATATCCAAATGAATAGTTTTGATCTGAACAAGATTATTGGCTTGCTGCAATGCTTTCCATGTCTGGAGAAGTTGTATATAAAGGTGATAATTTCACGCACATTGGAAGCCCGCATATAGTGTACTAGAATTAACCGTTCAGCTGTTGCTCTTTCGACACTCTTCTTTTAGACCTTAACTGTTTTCAATCTTCATGTCTATTTAGGCAACAGGACGGGGTAAGAAAGTTATAACCAATCGGTGGATTCGTAAGCATCGGGATTTTCTCACTTCTCATGAGATTCGATTGAAGACAATAACGCTAGAACGATATGTAGCCAACCGTGCAAACACAAGATTTGTCACATTCTTCCTGCTGAATGCGAGGTTACTATTGTCCATCAGGCTTAAGTTTATCAGCAGCATGGTTTTGACGGATGGGTATGTCGAAGAGCAAAAAAAGGAGCTTCTGAACGTGCCGGGCTTCTATTTACAACATATTGTGGTCATAATCCAGTAAATTTTACGACCCAGGATGTTCATTCTATGGACCTGACCGATCCATTTGACTGTGACTGCCGAAAACAGTGTTGGAGTTAGATGTTGTTGCCCTTTTCAATCTGGTTTTTTGTAAACCTTATGAACAATCAACCCTCGTGCTTTTGTACAGTTTGTAAGCTGGAGTTAGATGTTCCTGCCCTTTTCAACTCGTTTGTGACTGCCATATTTTGTTTGAAACAAGGCAAATGGCTTGCCATTCATTTAATTTAGAGTGAAATATTGTAACAAATCACAACCAAGGGAAATAACATCACTCACGCCGGCTGCTTGAGCTCACTGTGCATTACAGAAGCCAAGTGATTAGCCCCCACCAGCACCCACAAACTTATTTCAAACTAGCACATCAAATGGGCTATAAATTTTCATAGGAAAGGCTGCATGACCATGACAGATTTGGATTCTGACATCTGTTGTGTATCTTCTATCTCTTGTCTTCTTCTTCCTCCAGCCGCCCAAACCAAACCACCCCGTCGGCTCCGCCTGCTCCCGCCTCCCATGGCTGGTTGCGCCTCCGTCGCCCTACCGTACGTACCCTCCAACGTTGGCCAGTCCCTCCCTCTATTCCCCCACACACCCTGTTATTCTCTGGCGACGTCAGCCCCAACACGCACCCGTGCCCGAACCAGTCAACCCTCGTACTCCCCTCTGCCTGCGACTGGACCGACGCATCTTCAACGGTTCCTGTTCATTCCGTCCGAGGCCTCGCCGTCGTCCTCCGCCTTGCGGCCTTGGTTCACTCGCCGTGGGCGGTGCGCCGCCCTCTTGCGTTGTCAACGTCGTCAACAACCGAGAGGAACAAGGAGATGACTGTACGTGGAGAGGATGACAGTAGGGACCCATCAGCGTCATGGCAGTACGCAAGCAAGTGCCTCTATAGTACAAGCCCAAAAATATGGTTCCTCCTAATGGTTGGACATCTGGGGCTCACGCCATTGTCAACGTAGTCAATAAACGAGAGAATTACACTACGAGCGGCTGACACCAGGGACCCAGCAAGTCGCGTAGTTTTTTTAGGAACAAGCAGTTGTTATTTATACTAGTTTTAGCGACGGATCAGGGTAACAACGGGGCTGTGCGGGGGTTGTGGCCCGTCTAGCCAGGGTTTTATTTATGTTTACCACATCATGAGCCCAGTTGTGTTTTTTTCTTGCTGAAAATGGCTAGCACAGTTCTATTTTTTTAAAGAAATACCCAAACAAGGCCTACTTGCTTTATCGGCCCTGCTGGGCTGCAAATCTTTCAAGACGATGAGAGTTTCATTCGATTTGCCCAGAAATGGCCTGTACATTTTTTATAACACATCAAACCGGGAATTAGTTTCAACTTTTTTTAATTACAAGATCTTAAATTCCATTGATTTTTATGCGTGGACAATTATTTGGATTTTATATTTATATAAATTATTTTTCAAAATAGTTTGAATGTGAATCGATATTTCTGGATTAAAAACAGTTGACCGCACCAAAATATGCAAAATTTCATATACTTTTTAACCGTGGCCACAATATGGGGTGTAATGCTAACAAAAAGAAGATGGGCTCCAAAAAAATCTTAAGAATTAGCAAATGGGTTGTACATTATTAGAAATAATGGTAGATGGGCTGTATACTGTTTTTCACAGATTTGAGGCTGACCTGTGTGCCTAGTACGGGTTGACGCGTATGCTTTCATAAAAAAAAGGTTGGCGCACACGCAATGCCCTGTCAACTTAGTCAACACACGAGAGCAGTGACTGTTGGATGTCCATCCAACGGCTGTCGTGCTTCTTCAATCTCTGCTCTTCATGCTCCAACTGCTCAAACAAGCGCCGACGGGACTGCCTGCTCCCTCCTCCCGCGGCCGGCTATGCTTCCGCGCAGGCCTCACGGCCCCACCGTACTCCCATCGCTGGCCTAGCCATCCCTCTACTCACCCACACATGCTGTTATTCTCCGGCGACGGCAGATGAACCAGTAAATCCTCGTACTCCTCCGCGTGGGAAACAACTGCCGAGTATTCCCTCGCTCCATGTCGTTCCCTTCCTAGGACTCGCCGTCGTCCACCGCCCTGGTGCTCTCGGCGCGGCCTGGTTAACATGGTCAATGAACGACATCCATCGGAAGTGGACTGTACGTGGAGAGGCTGACAGCTGGGCCCACGGCCGCACGCAAGGAAATGCCTCCTTATTACGCGCAAAATAATGATTCCTCCACCTGACAGCTAGGACCCACAGGAAGGGCCTCTGTATTTCACGAAAAAAACGTTCCCCCGCTGACAGGTCGGACCCACCAGCTACATCTTCGCACGCAAGGAAGTGCCTCACTATGCCAAAAAAAATGAATACCCCCTTGCTAGCTGGGACCCACCATATTGTTGGGCTGACTTGTGGGCCTACTAAGTTGACGGGGACGGAGGGCTTTGTCAACTTAGTCAATACTCCAGTGACCGTATGATGTCCATCCAACGGCCATAGTGCTTCTTCAACCTCTGGTCTTCTTGCTCCAGCCGCCCAAAGCAGCGCCGGTCGTGCCGCCTGCTCCTGCCTCCCGTGGCCGGCTGTGATACCGCCTGCTCCTGCCTCCCGTGGCCCGGCTCCGCGTCGTCCCCTTCCTAGGCCTCGCCATCGTCCACCGCCGTGGTGCTCTCAGCGCGGTGTGGTCAACGTGGTCAACGACCGACTTCCGTCGGAAGAGTACTATACGTGGAGAGGCTGACAGCTGGATCCACGGCAGCCGCAAGGAAGTGCCTCCTTATTACGTGAAAAATAATTATTCCTCCACCTGACAGCGGGGACCCACCGGACGGGCCACCAATATTTTGCGAAAGAAATCGTTTTCCCCTGACTGCTAGGACCCACCGGACGGGCCACCGTATTTCGTGAAAAAAATGTTCCCCCCGCTATCAGCTCGGACCCACCGGAAGTGCCACCTTATTACGCACAAAAAATGAATACTCCCCCGGCTAGCTGGGACCCACCTGTGGGCCTACTAAGTTGATGGGGATGAAAGGCTTTCTCATCTTAGTCAATATGAACGATTCTAGCTCCAGTGACCGTACGATGTCTATCCAACGGCCGTAGTGCTTCTTCAACCTCTGGTCTTCTTGCTCCAGCCTCCCAAAGCAGCGCCGGTCGTGCCGCATGCTCCTGCCTCCCGTGGCCGGCTGTGCTGCCGCGGAGGCCTCACCGCCCCCTACTATTCCCACCACCGGCCAGGCCCTGCGGCGACGGCAGCCTCACACCGCAGCCGAACCAGTGAACCCTCGTACTCCTCTTCGCGCGAGCTTCCACTGCCGCGTCTTCCCCGGCTCCGCGTCGTCCCCTTCCTAGGCCTCGTCGTCGTCCACTGTCGTGGTGCTCTTCGCGTGGCGTGGTCAACGTGGTCAAGGAATGACTTCCATCGAAAGAGTACTGTATGTGGAGATGCTGACAGTTGGGTCCACGGTCACAGCCAAGTTTTTTTGTGATTTGCCAAGTAAGTCGCTTTGTTAGGCCTGTTGGGCTGCAAATCTTTCAAGACGAGGAGAGCTTTCATTTGGCTGGCCGAGAAAATGGCCCATCAGTAATGAGAAATGGGTTGTACATTTTTAAAACACATCAAACCGGCAATTAGTTTCAAATATTTTTTTTTCATTTCAAGATTTTAAATTACATTAATTTTTATGCGTGGAGAATTTGTTGGAATATATATTGATATACATTTATTTTTAAAATCAGTTTGAATGTGAGTCGAAATTTCGGGATTAAAAACAGTTCGGACAGCACCGAAATATGCAAAATTTCGTATAATTTTTTAACCGTGGCCACAATATGGGCTGTAATGCTAACAAAAATAATATGGGCTTAAAAAACCTTAAGAATTAGCAAATGGGCTATAAATTATTAGAAATAATGGCAGATGGGTTGTATGCTGTTTTCCACAGATTTGAGGCTTCCTAAAAAAAGGTTGACGCACAAACAAGTGCCGGCGGTGACGGTGTTTGGATAGTCTTTCTAGCATTTGATCAATAAAAGGTAAAGGGTAATGATCTTTCTTAGTAGCTTTATTTAATTTACGGAAATCAATTACCATGCTATAACCTGTAATAATTCTTTGCAGGATCAATTCATCTTTATCATTAGGAACAACGGTAATGCCTCCCTTTTTAGGAACACAATGGACAGGGCTTACCCAATCACTATCAGCAACAGGATAAATTATACCTGCCTCAAGGAGCTTTAGTATCTCCTTTCTTACCACTTCTTTCATCTTGGGATTCAGTCGTCGTTGAGGATCTCTAACTGGTTTGGCATTGTCCTCCAATTTAATTTTGTGTTGGCATAATGTGGGACTAACGCCCTTAAGATCATCCAGAGTATATCCAATAGTAGTTCGGTGCTTCTTCAGAGATTTCAATAATCTTTCTTCTTCCTGCTCTGAAAGGTTAGCACTAATAATAACAGGATATATTTTCTTTTCATCAAGATAAGCATACTTAAGGTTATCAGGTAATGGTTTGAGTTCAAACACGGGATCACCCTTGGGTGGAGGGGGATCCCCAAGAATTTCAACGGGAAGGTTATGTTTCAGCACAGGTTCCTGTTTAAGGAACACTTCATCTATTTCCCTTCTTTCCTTCATAAACATATCGTTTTCATGGTCTAGCAAATATTGTTCTAACGGATCAGTAGGAGGCACGACAATGGAAGCAAGACCAATAATCTCATCCTTACTAGGTGGTTCCCTATCACGAGGTTGTCTACGAAACTTAGCAAAATTAAACTCATGAGACATACCATCTAAGCCAACAGTAACAGTATATTTTTCACAATCAATCTTAGCACTAGCTGTATTTAAGAAAGGTCTACCAAAAATAATGGGACAAAAATTGTCTTGTGGGGAGCCAAGAACAAGAAAATCAACAGGGTATTTAACCTTCCCACACAAAACTTCAACATCTCTAACAATCCCAACTGGTTTAATAGTATCCCTATTAGCAAGCTTAATGGTAACATCAATGTCTTCTAATTCAACGGGTGCAATGTCATGCATAATTTATTTATATAAGTCATAAGGTATTGCATTAGCGCTAGCACCCATATCACATAAACCATGATAACAATGATCTCCTATTTTAACATAAATAACAGGCATGCCTACGACAGGTCTATGTATCTTAGTATCTGGTCTAGCAATATTAGCAGATTCATCACAGAAATAAATAGCATGCCCATCTAAATCATCATCCAAGAGATCTTTAACCATAGCAATACTGGGTTCAACATTGATTTGCTCAGGAGGTGTATAAGTCCTAGTATTACTCTTACGAACAATAGTCGAAGTTTTAGCATGATCCTTTATCCTAACAGGAAAAGGAGGTTTCTCAACATAACTAGTAGGAACAATAGGATCACTATAGGTGATAGTCTTTTCTTCAACTGTAATAGGTGCAACTACTTTCACTTCAACATGAGGATTATATTTAAACCACTTCTCTTTAGGGAGATCAACGTGAGTAGCAAAAGATTCACAGAAATAAGCTACTATCTCAGAGTCAAGTCCATACTTAGCGCTAAATCCACGAAAAGCATCGGTATCCATAAAAGACTTAACGCAATCGAACTTAGGTGTCATACCTGACTCCTTACCATCGTCGGAACCCCAATCTTCAGAGTTGCATTTAATTCTTTCCAATAAGTCCCATTTGAAATCAATAGTCTTCAGCATATAAGAACCAGCACAGGAAGTATCGAGCAGGTTGCGATCATTAAGAGAAAGCCGAGCATAAAAAATTTGAATAATCATTTCCCGGGAGAGCTCATGATTGGGGCATGAATATAACATTGAATTAAGCCTCCCCCAAGCTTGAGCGATGATTTCTCCTTCGCGAGGCCAGAAATTATATATGTAATTACGATCACGATGAACAAGATGCATAGGATAGAACTTCTGGTGAAATTCCAACTTCAGTCGTTTATAATTCCAAGATCTTGTATCATCACATAACCTATACCATGTCAATGCATCTCCCTTCAAAGATAAAGGGAAGACCTTCCTTTTGACAACATCATCGGGAATACCTGCAAGCATAAATAATCCACAAACTTCATCCACAAAGATAAGGTGTAAATCGGGATGCAATGTTCCATCTCCTGTAAATGGATTAGCTAGCAGTTTCTCTATCATACCCGAAGGAATCTCAAAGTATACATTTTCAAAAAGTTCAGTAGGTTGAGGAGCAACTCTTTGCTCTTCTGGTCGGGGTGAAGATACCCCGAACAAGCCCCTCAAAGGATTAGATTCCATAGTGAAAAGTAACAGAAAATTTCAGCACACTATATAAATGTTTCCTTACCAAGTTCCACTCACCAAAAGTGCTACACTCCCCGGCAACGGCGCCAGAAAAGAGTCTTGATGACCCACAAGTGTAGGGGATCTATCGTAGTCCTTTCGATAAGTAAGAGTGTTGAACCCAACGAGGAGCAGAAGGAAATGATAAGCGGTTTTCAGTAAGGTTTTTTCTGCAAGCACTGAAATTGTAGGTAACAGATAGTTTTGTGATAAGATAAATAGTAACGAGTAACAAGTAAATAAAGTAAATAAAGTGCAGCAAGGTGGCCCAATCCTTTATGTAGCAAAGGATAAGCCTGGACAATTTCTAATAATGAGAAAGGAGCTCCCGAGGACACATGGGAATTATCGTCAAGCTAGTTTTCATCACGTTCATATGATTCGCGTTCGGTACTTTGATAATTTGATATGTGGGTGGACCGGTGCTTGGGTACTGCCCTTACTTGGACAAGAATCCCACTTATGATTAACCCCTATTGCAAGCATCCGCAACTACAAAAGATGTATTAAGGTAAACCTAACCACAGCATTAAACATATGGATCCAAATCAGCCCCTAACGAAGCAACGCATAAACTAGGGTTTAAACTTCTGTCACTCTAGCAACCCATCATCTACTTATTACTTCCTAATGCCTTCCTCTAGGCCCAAATAATGGTGAAGTGTCATGTAGTCGACGTTCACATAACACCACTAGAGGAAAAGACAACATACATCTCATCAAAATATTGAACGAATACCAAATTCACATGAGTACTAATAGCAAGACTTCACCCATGTCCTCAGGAACAAACGTAACTAATCACAAAGCATATTCATGTTCATAATCAGAGGAGTAATAATATGCATTAAGGATCTGAACAGATGATCTTCCACCAAGTAAACCAATTAGCATCAACTACAAGGAGTAATCAACACAACCCATAGGTACCAATTTGTGGTTTGGATACAAGATTGGATACAAGAGATGAACTAGGGTTTTGAGAGGAGATGGTGCTGGTGAAGATGTTGATGGAGATTGACCCCCTCCCGATGAGAGTATCGTTGGTGATGATTTCCCCCTCCCGGAGGGAAGTGTCCCCTGCAGAACGGCTCCGTCGGAGCCCTGGATTGGTTCCGCCAAGGTTCCGCCTCGTGGCGGCAGAGTTCCGTCCCGTAAGCTTGCCCACGATTTTTCCAGGGTAAAAGCCCTCATATAGCAGAAGATGGACACCGGGGCCCACCAGGGGGCCCAGGAGACAGGGGGCGCGCGCAGTAGGGGGGGCGCCCCCACCCTCCTGGATAGGGTGTGGGCCCCCTGGTGTATTTCTTCCGCTCAATAATTTTTATTAATTTCAAAATTAGGTTTTGTGGAGTTTCAGGTTTTTGGAGCAATGCAGAATAGGTTTCCAATGTTTGCTCCTTTTCCAGCCAGAATTCCAGTTGCCGGCATTCCCCCTCTTCATGGTAAACCTTGTAAAATAAGAGAGAATAGCCATAAGTATTGAGATATAATGTGTAATAACAACCCATAATGCAATAAATATTGATATAAAAGCATGATGCAAAATGGACGTATCAGTGATCCGTCATTCTTTACTTCGATGGTTGCTGTGGTGGTACCGGAGGCAGGTGATGGACGTTGGTGTCAAGCTCAGAGATGTTCTTCTATCTTTCCAGTTTTGTCATGTCGGTCTTTACTTGACTTGTACTTTTTTCTTTATGATATGAATGAGACACGTATTTCCCTGCAAAAAAATCTATTATGCTCCCTTCGTTTCTTTATGTAAGGTATATTATTTTCAGCATAGTGATCAAGCCACATAATTATAGACATGTTATGACAAAATTATCCTTGACAAATTTGTTGGTTAGTGACAAGTAAATCAGTTAGTCCAAGAAAGTAAGAGATACATGCAATCGATAGAGAGATGTTTTCCTTCTTTTGCTACAAGAAGAGATACAACCGATCAAGAGAGAGATAGTTTCTCTTTTTTGAATGGCTAGCAAGGGAGTTGTAAGGAATCTGAGGAAATGCATTTTACATTCTAAAATTTTATCAAAAAACAAATACACCTTATATAAAGGAACGAAGGGAGTATATCACAAAGTATGAACTTAGTGAAACACATAGCCAAGTTGGCAAATAGTCCCTCCTTACCAAAATATAGAGCATATAATATTATTTTCAAGTCAAACCGTGTAAATTTTGACCAAACTTATATAAAAGAATGTCAACATCTCGAATACCAAGTCAGTACCATCATGACGTATATTTTCATATGGTACACATTTGATAATGTAGATATAGATGATTTTCTAATTTAGCTTGCTCAAAGTTGGTGAAATTTGCTTTTTTTTTTCACGGAATCCAATGGGCACTAACTATTTTATGCCGAGGAGGGAGTATTTAATTTGCTCCAACAAAATCAAGAGAACCAGACATTATCTATTTAGGGCTCAATATTTGGCGAGTCATGGGTCTAGGAGCTTTTTCCTTTTTGAGGATTATGGGTATAGGAGCTATTCGAAGAGCATATCGGGCTTCGAACGTGCTGGGCCAAGAACAAATATTTGTTTGTTTTGGGGCATCAAAGCCCACTAGTGCTGATTCTAAAAAAAAAGCCCACTAGTGCTTGGAACAACGTCCTCATTTTTGTCTTCCCCTGACCTTCAAAAAAAGAATCTCTGTCTTCCCCTAAAAAAAATCTCTGACTTCCACAGTCCCACTCTAGTCCTCGGGCAGGTCGGCTCCGCCTCTGCCATTTCTTCAGCAACCTTCCGCCGCCGCCGGGACCCTTCCATTCCCACTAGCCCCCCCGTCGACGGAAGTGGCTCCGTACCCAGCCACCCAGGTCCCCCGGTGTCGGCCCCTTCCCCATTCATTGTGTACAGCTCCGTGACCACTCACCAGTCTGGTCTCGCTCTCGCCGGAGAGGCACATCGATCTGTTTCTGTGCGCTGCGCGGCGCTGCACTGCTCAGACTGGTGAAGAAGGCGAGTACTTATTACCGTCCCTTGTACAGAGTTACCTCTTTTCTTTTCTTTTCTTCCCCTCAAGCTCAAGGATATGGTTGGATATACTGTGTGTGTTCTTACTGAGGATATGAATCCTCCTCCTGGATCTTTCTTGCTCTTGTGCAGTGAAGAGGCTGGGCCTGGGGTGGAGATGGGAGAGGCCATCTGCGGCATCCTCCTACACGGCCGTGTGGCTTCGGAAGCTCGTGCTCTCTGTCTCCGCGTAGGCCAAGGGTGTGGCCGGATCTGATGCGCCGGCGACGCGGCCGGAGTTGGGGAGCTGGGCTGGGAGTGGCATAGCTCCTATCCTACGACGGACGGCGTCTCTGTCACAGCTTCCGCTCGTCCTCGTCTGCGGCGTCGCCGTCTGAACGGGAGGGGAGGAATCACGGCTGTTGGCCCACTTCTCTATTCCTTGCTTCAACAAGCACAAGACGGCGCTTCAGTTGGATTCCTTCCTTCCACTGGAGTACGGCATTCGCCACAGCAAACCAGCGGCCGAGCGATGGCGGCATCCTTCTTCTCCTTTGCCCGTGCCCGTGTGGTTGCTCTCTTCTTCCTGGTCGCTGCCCATGGATGTTGCGGCTGCGGTTATCTGCCTGATCTGTTCTGTTACCCACCTCCCCCACCTGCCCCCACCACCAATGTCCCCGCCACCAACGTCCCTGCGTCCAATATCCCCGCCTCCAACTCCAGCTCCGACGAGGGCTGGCTCGATGCCCGGGCCACCTGGTACGGCGCTCCCAATGGCGCCGGCCCCTACGATAACGGTACTAGTGCTGTACCTATATATCATGTCTGAGGATTCCAATCAATTGCAGTTCTGAATGCTGATTGCACTTCTTGTTTTCAATACGTACCAATGAAATCACGGACGGATGCAGGTGGTGCTTGCGGGTTCAAGAACGTCAACTGGCCGCCTTTCTCGTCGATGACGTCGTGCGGCAACCAGCCGATCTTCAAGGACGGCAAGGGGTGCGGCTCATGCTACCAGGTTAGCTTAGCTAGTGTCTGTCAACGGCGTTGCAGTTGTTTGAGTACTTACTTTTCACAGTAACATGCGGACGTTGTCGTTTAGTAGTACGATTTCTTTCCCCATACAGACAGCCTGTGATGTAACCCCATTTGATTCCATGGATCTTGGATTGTTGCGTGCAATGCAAATGCAATGCAGATCAGGTGCGTGGCCCATCGTGCCTGCTCCGGCGTCCCGGAGACGGTGATCATCACGGACATGAACTACTACCCGGTCTCCCGCTATCACTTCGACCTCAGCGGCACCGCCTTCGGCGCCATGGCCAAGTACGGCCGCCACGACGAGCTCCGCCACGCCGGCATCATCGATATGCAGTTCAAGAGGTAGCTAGCTCCACCATCTTATCTTACTTAATCTCATCATGATTAACTTAACTTTAACCGACATGGCATCCGTCTTTCCTTGTCCACCATTGGCTACTTTCCTTGCTACAAAAGCAAATTCTGTGCTTTGCCTGCACTTTCGTCCCGCTAATTGTCAACAGAAAGAACCATTTTGCACATCCTAACTTTACGGGATTAAAGATCCATAATCTAGTGCTTTTGTTTGTTTCTCTTGGTTGCTCGTGTGGTGGCTGACACTGATACTACTGGGAATGACGTACATTGCAGGGTGCCCTGCCAGTACCCGGGGCTAACGGTGACGTTCCGGGTGCAGCACGGGTCCAACCCCAACTACCTGGCGATCCTGGTGGAGTACGAGGACGGCGCCGGCGATGTGTCGCAGGTGGACATAATGGAGTCACGGCTGCCGGACAGGGCGCCGACGGGGTACTGGACGCCGATGAGGGAGTCGTGGGGCTCCATCTGGCGCCTGGACAGGCTCCGCCCGCTGCAGGGGCCCTTCTCGCTGCGCGTCACCGACGAGTCCGGCAGGTCGCTCGTCGCCGACCAGGTCATCCCGGCCTACTGGCAGCCCAATGCCGCCTACAGATCCTTGGTCCAGTTCGATGAGACGTTGCCGATGTCGCTTGTGACATCCGCTGCCACGAGCCGTCGTCTCCTTGTTCTACCTACTATGTATTCGGCCGCGCTTACGTATGTGTGGCCTTGTGTACGTTGGATACTGGCCGTGTGATCATCTGCACTGCACCGCAGGAAGAAGAAACAAAATATTGAATCTGGAGTTTGGTTGTCTGTGTTGTAGTAGTATGTGAGTAGGAAAGAAAGCTCGTGTTTAGATGCCTGCATTAGGCTCGTTCGATACAACGATCACTTGTGAATTGTGA
Source organism: Triticum aestivum (assembly GCF_018294505.1). Classification (NCBI taxonomy): domain Eukaryota; kingdom Viridiplantae; phylum Streptophyta; class Magnoliopsida; order Poales; family Poaceae; genus Triticum; species Triticum aestivum. Next base: position 98,107,872 of record NC_057807.1, on the reverse strand, counting down.
TTGACTGCATTAAGATAGTTGCCTCGTATTTTTGTCACCTAGTATGATTCTGGATACGGGAAACTTCAATATTGAAAACTTGTGTGGAAGGATGAGACAAAACTACCCGCCCTATAATATAAGAGCGTTTAGAGAAAGTATTTTTCAAAGGAAATTAGAGAAGATCTACTTTGTGTGATGATCTTTTTAAAGAACTTTTGCTTCGGTACAATCCCTAAAAACATCAACGAAGATCTCTCCCTACCACGTCATAATAAAGGGTAGGATGGTCTTTTTATAAAATATGTTGTTTGCGCCGATACACAGTTTGGCATACGTGGCATACCCTTTTTTTATACACTTTCGCTAAGCTTTATTCAAACTTCCAAAACATTTACAGGTATGAAATGAAGATTGCTCGGTTGGCCTAACCACACATGGCAATCAACCTCCAGGGTTAAAGCATGCTTAGCAAAACTGTGAGCCTCGAAATTCGAGCTCCTAAACTCGTGAACTATTCTACGAGAAGTAAAGGTCCTCGATCAGTCTAATATCTCTTGTACAATCGCCCCATATAATGCCGAAGAGTTGTGCTTGACATCGTTCACAGCCGTCAGACAATCTGAAGCAATCTGAATCTTCGGACTCATATATATCCTCCGCACACGCCAAACCTTCCCTCACAGCCATCACTTCTAAAGTTGTTGGATGTTTAATATGACTGAATATTACTGCAGAAGCTC
>NC_057807.1:98095660-98106897 GCF_018294505.1 Triticum aestivum | reverse complement strand
CGCGCTCTCTTCCAACAACTGCCACTGCAGCACGTGGATTGGCAACGGGCTGCATCAACATTTAATTTAGCAAAACCATTAGGAGGGGACAACCACACTCTCGGCCTAGCTGGTGCTTCCCTGTCTGGAGTAGTTTCCCTTCTTGCACACATCTCAAGATCTTTTAAGAAATACTTGATAGAAGAATTGATTGCAAAAGGGCTTTCAAAAATCTCTTCATGTATAGCCCTTCTCCTCGATCGCCAAACCGCCCATAGCGTGACGACCATACGTATGAACTCACTGTGCGATAATCTGTCATGCATTTGGAACAACCAATTTTCCGCATCCATGGTTAAGTTTTCAATCATGCAATCCAGTGTTTCTTCTGTAGATAGTGACCACACCGCTCTTGCCATTGCACAATCTATAAGGGCATGCTTCCAGTTGTCATCTGATGCACAAAAAGCACAAACCCTTAAAGTAGACATATTTCTATGGTTCAACACGTCCACTGTTGGGAGTGTTTCATGGCATAATCTCCACAAAAATACCTTCAATTTTTATGGTACTGCGATGTTCCACAGCGCTGTCGAGTCACTACCTTCCTTCGCCTCATCTGACTGCCCCCCCCCCCCCACATTATCCATCACAGCCTCTGATTGTAATTTTAACTTCCGTAAAAAAATGGAGATTGAACTTACAGAGAAGCGGCCTCTGGCATCCTCTCCCCATGCCCAGAATCGTCAATCCTTCTTGTACATAAAGGTATTCCCAAGATAACCTCTGAATCCGCTGGTAGGAATACAATACGTAATTTATCTTCACGCCAAACATGAGATGATACATCAATAAGTTCAGAGACCCATGCAGGCTTATCTGTCAGCAAGGATACAATAGGCTTCATCATGCCCGGTCTGGGAGTCCAGTTGTGCTCCCAAATCCTTGTGTTTTCCCTTGCACCTACTCTCCTTATAAGGCCCTTTGAAAGTGCTTCTTTACCATCCATAATTGCCCTCCAAATCTGTGAGGTATTACTTCCAAGTTCCGCCTCTAGCAAAGATACATCTGGGTAGTATCTCGCTTTTAAAACCCTTGCACTCAACGTCGAGGGATCTTGTAACATGCACCAGGCTTGTCTAGCCAGGAGGCATATATTGAAAAGTTCTATGTCCGTGAAGCCTAAGCCTCCCAATTTTTTCGGCTTAGTGCAAACATCCCAAGGAATCCAACATGGTTCCCTTTTTCCTCTTTTGCCCCACCCCCCCACCAAAATTGCCTTATCATTGATGTTACACTTTCACAAATACCTTTTGGTAGTCTGAAACAGGCCATGGAATATACCAGGATTGCTTGAGCAACCGCTTTTATCAAGACTTCTTTTCCCCCATAGGACAATAATTTCTCCATCCAGCCTTTGTTATTTTCCCACACCTTGTCCCTCAAATATTTAAAAGTGCCATTCTTTGAATGTCCCACATCTGTAGGCATTCCTAGGTACCTATCTGACAATTATTCATCAATAACTTGGAGAGTGTGCTTAATATTGTCTCGAACTACCTGGGGGCACCCCTTACTGAAAAAAATTTGAAGATTTATTATTGTTCACCCCCTGGCTCGAAGCATTGCAGTAGGTGTTCACCAGGTTTGACACTATACCAGCCCCTTCTGTACTTGCCTTGAAAAGCAGCAGGCTATCGTCAGCAAAGAGTAAATGGTTGACAACCGGGGCTATCCGCGCCACCTGCACCGACAAATGCCGACGACTGAGGAATGGATTTTAGTAGACACGAAAGGCCCTCCGCTGCTATCAAGAAAATGTTGGAAATATGCCCTAGAGGCAATAATAAAATGGTTATTATTATATTTCCTTGTTCATGATAATTGTCTATTGTTCATGCTATAATTGTATTAATTGGAAACTATAATACGTGTGTGAATACATAGACCACAACATGTCCCTAGTGAGCCTCTAGTTGACTAGCTCGTTGATCAATAGATGGTTATGGTTTCCTAACCATGGACATTGGATGTCATTGATAACGGGATCACATCATTAGGAGAATGATGTGATGGACAAGACCCAATTCTAAGCATAACACAAGATCGTGTAGTTCGTTTGCTAAGAGCTTTTCTAATGTCAAGTATCATTTCCTTAGACCATGAGATTGTGCAACTCCTGGATACCGTAGGAATTCTTTGGGTGTACCAAACGTCACAACGTAACTGGGTGGCTATAAAGGTGCACTACAGGTATCTCCAAAAGTGTCTGTTGGGTTGGCACGAATCGAGACTGGGATTTGTCACTCCGTATGACGGAGAGGTATCTCTGGGCCCACTCGGTAATGCATCATCATAATGAGCTCAATGTGACTAAGTAGTTAGTCGTGGGATCATGCATTACGGAACGAGTAAAGTGACTTGCTGGTAACGAGATTGAACGAGGTATTGGGATACCAACGATCGAATCTCGGGCAAGTAACATACCAATGGACAAAGGGAATTGTATATGGGATTGATTTAATCCCCGACATCGTGGTTCATCCGATGAGATCATCGTGGAACATGTGGGAGCCAATATGGGTATCCATATCTCGCTATTGGTTATTGGCCGGAGAGGTGTCTCGGTCATGTCTGCATGGTTCCCGAACCCGTAGGGTCTACACACTTAAGGTTCGGTGATGCTAGAGTTGTTATGGGAAATAGTATGTGGTTACCGAAGGTTGTTCGGAGTCCCGGACATGACGAGGAGCTCCGGAGGTGAAGATCGGTATATTGGACGAAGGGTATTGGAGTCCGGAATTGTTCCGGGGGTACTGGGTGATGACCAGCGTGTCCGAAAGGGGTTTCGGAGGCCCTGGCAAGCATTGGGGGGGGGGCTTATGGGCCAATGGGAGGGGGCACATAAGCCCACTAAGGGGCTGAGCGCCCCTCCCACCCCATCTCACGTAACCTGGAGAGGTGGGGGCGCCACCCCTAAGGCAGTCGCCCCTCCCGGCTTGGGGGCAAGTTTCCTAGGGGGTGGGGGCGCCCAAACCCATCTAGGGTTTCCTCCGGCCGCCGCCCCCTCCTCTAAGCAATCTTGTACAACACATTACACAGACTTATAGGTTGGTACCGAGCTAAAAGAGTTGGGCTCATTACCTTGGGGATCAAGACTAGAAAAGTATCATTAATGCACTCTGGGCTTTCTTCTCCACTAACTATACGAAGAACTGCTTTTGTCACTTCCTCCCCGCATACATCCCAATGTCTCTAATAGAAATGTGCTGGAAAACCATCAGGCCCCGGAGATTTCGTGGGGAACATTTAAAACAGAGCATTCTTGACCTCCTCCTCTTTATAATTTGCGCAAACAATTGAATTCATATCAACTGTGACTTTGCAAGGGACATGATACAACACTGCCTCCATGTTTTTGACCCCCTCCGATGTGTACAGACCTTTATAGAAATCCGTAACCATTCGTTTTAGTTCTGCCAGGTCATCTAACATAATACGCGAGGAATTTATGAGAGCCTTTATCATATTCTTCTTTCTCCTCATATTGGCTCTCATATGAAGAATTTTGTATTTTTGTCCCCCGCTTTGAGCCAATCAATTCTAGAATGTTGGCTTTTGCATCCATGGCAGATTACTTGAACCTACAATGTTCTTCATAGTATCCCATGTTTGGTGGCGCAAAAATGTCTGAGCTTCTCCGTACACCACCGTCATCCTCCATGGGTCAAAACCAGGATCTCTTACTTCACAATCTACATGGTACACAGAGTAACCAACAATATCGATTTTTATTGAATTGTTCCAAAATATTCCAATGCCACCACTTCTACCACTACTGCTCAAAGCATAACAATTATCAAAACCTAAAGAAGGGAGGCTAGCTAGGGCTTGGATGGTGGGCCCATGCACTGACTGGCTAGACCTATGTCCATGTGTCACCTGGGACCCACCAAACTCCAATGCACCCATAAAAACAGGACCGGGCGGCGGTCCGATGAAAAAAATTTGGAACTAGCGTGTTGTCCATGTCTCATTGGAGGACAAAGATTTTTTTTCGAGGGGAATGGAGGAGGGAGCCCGAAAAGAGAAGAGCATTCAGGACTCAGGCACTTAGCAGGATCTGGCTAGATTTTCTTTAGGGGAATCTAAGGCCCAGGACTAGGAGATGATGCAGCCCAAAACATGGTAGCTTCTATGGTCATGTTTGTATCAGACATATGGCAAATTTACAATTTTTTTGTTTATCTTTCATGACGACATTTCAGAGAATAAAATCATGGCAAATTTATTCTACTGACCATGGAAAATTTATAGTACATACATGGTAAGTTATGTTTTGGCATACTTATCTGCAAAAAATGTTTTGTTATACTATCAGATTTATTGCCATGGCAATTTTCCAACTTCTCACAAGGACAATATTTTCTTGCAACGCAGAATTTGCCACACTATATATTTTTGCCATGATTTGTAGAGAAACTAGTTTTTGTCTTAGTCCGCCCTGCGAAACGCCCTAATGTCTACGATTTTTGTCATGATCTAATTTTTTTTCTGTCATAGTTGCCATCTGTTTGTTTATAAATTAGAGCATGCCAATTTAATTCTTGTAGATACCACGACACTTATTGAATATACCACGGTAAATTTATAAATTAGAGGGAGTCAATTTTATAAAGTACAGCATGGCATTTTTATAAATTAGAGCATGGAAATTTGTAAATTATGTTTTCTATGCCTTTTTCTTTATCAGAAGATAATTTATTTTTGGTTGATACTCCTGACCTAACACGCTTTTTTTACCGAGTAGCATTTTTATAAATTAGAGCATGGAGTAGCATTTTTTTTACGGAAAAAACAGCTATTTGGGTCTAGCCCGCTTCCTGACCTAACACGGCCCAAACCGAGTATAGTCGGTGACGGAACCGACCGATCCGCACATAATAAAGGTTGCCGCCAGGCCCCTGCTCAATCCACAGACCACAGCCATGAAGCGCTCTGCTAGCTGGTTGGAGACTGCAAAACCCGTCTTCGTCACCAAGGCGGAGCGGGAGCGCCGCCAGGCGCCCGCCGTCGCCGACCGGCGCCACTCTGCAGCAGATCTGTTCCGCTCCCTCCATCAGCCCCCTTTGCTGCCGTCGCCGACTCCCCCGTCCAGCTTCAACCCTTCTCTTTGCAACTCTGCCTATCGCGACTCTTCCGATCGGGATCGGGACAGAGACCGCCGCCACGACCTCGACCGCGACCGCCGCCGCGACCGATATGACTCTTCCTGCCGGGATAGGGGTAAGGAGAGGATTAGGGAGCGCGGCCCCGGCCGCGACTGCCACAGGGAGCGGGAGCAGGACCGAGACGGGGAGCGCGCGGACCGGAACAGGGAGAAAGATCGGCTGGAGAGGATGGCGGAGCGGGAGCGGGAGAAGGAGCTGGAGGCGATCAAGGAGCAGTACCTGGGGTGTAAGAAGCCCAAGAAGCAGGTCATCAAGCCATCGGAGAAGTTCCGCTCCTTCGACTGGGAGAACACCGAGGACACAAGCCGCGACATGAACACGCTCTACCAGTTGCCGCACGAGGCCCGGCCCCTCTTCGGCCGGGGATTCGTTGCTGGTATGGACCGCCGTGAGCAGAAGAAGGCGGCGGCCCAACACGAGAAGAAGATCCGTGCAGAGCTGCGGCACAGAACTGGTGCGGAGGATCGCATGGAGGACGATGATGATTTGGTGGGCAAGAAGAATGCTGCTGCAGCTGATTCGTATGACACCTTTGACATGCGTGTTGACAGGCACTGGTCTGAAAAGTCGCTCGCGGAGATGACCGAGCGAGATTGGCGCATTTTCCGCGAAGACTTCAGTATCTCTTACAAGGGGTCTCGCGTACCTCGGCCGATGCGGAGCTGGAGCGAGAGCAACCTTGGGGCTGAGCTGCTGCTTGCTGTCGAGGGGGCTGGATACCGGAAACCATCGCCAATCCAGATGGCTGCCATTCCACTTGGTTTAAGCCAGCGTGATGTCATTGGGATTGCTGAGACAGGTTCCGGCAAGACTGCAGCTTTTGTGCTTCCCATGATGTCTTATATTGCACAATTACCCCCCATAAGTGATGAAAATGGTCCTTATGCTCTTGTCCTGGCACCTACTCGCGAGCTTGCTCAACAGATTGAGGAGGAGACTGTGAAATTTGCGAATTGTCTAGGCATTAGGGTCGTGTCAGTTGTTGGTGGTCAGCAGATTGAGGGGCAGGCCTTAAAGCTCAAGCAGGGCTGTGAGATTGTAATTGCCACACCTGGTCGGCTTCTTGATTGCTTGGAGAGCAGGTATGCTGTGCTCAACCAGTGCAACTATGTTGTGCTTGATGAGGCTGATAGGATGATCGACATGGGTTTTGAGCCACAGGTTGTTGCTGTCCTTGACGCGATGCCTTCGAGTAACCTGAAACCTGAGAATGAGGACGAGAAACTTGATGAGAGGAGGATTTACAGGACTACATGTATGTTCAGTGCCACCATGCCACCTGCTGTGGAGCGTCTTGCTAGAAAGTATCTCCGGCACCCAGTTGTTGTGACAATTGGTACGCCGGGCAAGGCCACTGAGCTAATCACCCAGAATGTGATGATGGTGAAGGAGTCTGAAAAGAAATTTCTGCTTCACAAGATGCTCAGAGAGCTTGGAGACAAAACAGCCATTGTCTTCTGCAATACCAGGGAATCAGTGGGCATGCATACCAAGGATCTGGCGAATAAAGGCTTCCGCGTCATGGGTATACATGGAGGAAAATCACAGGCAAAGAGAGATATCAGCCTTGATGGTTTCAGGAACAGGCACTGCAATGTGCTTGTGGCTACTGATATATTGGCGCGTGGTATCGATGTTCCTGATGTTGCACATGTGATTAACTATGAGATGCATAATTCAATCGAGATATACACACATCGCATTGGAAGAACAGGGCGTGCAGGTAAGAAGGGTGTGGCGACTTCATTTTTAACTCTGGAGAACACTGATATTTTCTTTGATCTGAAACAGATGCTTATACAGAGCAACAGTCCTGTGCCACCTGAACTTGCACGGCACGAGGCATCAAGGTTCAGGCCCGGCTCAGCTCCTGGTAGACCTCCAAGAAGAAATGACACTGTTTTTGCAAATCGCTGAAGCTACACTTGAAGGAGTTGAAGGTCTTTGTATTATTATTTTGAAGGCAACTTCTTGGAAAGATATGAATCTAGATTTGTACCCATGAGGTACACTTCTAAGTTCGAGAACTACAGTATATATTCTTGTAAGTTTAGTATATTTTAATGATGATTGCTCTGGACATGTGTATCAGATTATATTGTGACCTTTTTGCTCCTTTGCAAGCTTTGCATGGTTTTAGTATTTTTTTTCCATGTTATAAAATGCTTTTGTTACACTGAGGTGGTATATTGCTCAAGAATCTTCTGTCTTTTTTTATCTGACAGGGTATGTTTACTGGATCTTCACTTTGGAGGTTTATTGCGTATGTACGTCGTTCATATAGCGTTTAATCTCAACCCTCAAGAGGTGCTAATTTTGTTTCATTCCTTCCTCTATGTCGTTTGATGTTCAATTCTGATAGTTTTCTTTCTTGTAGTCTTAGTAGAAAAGAAATCAAATCAAATTGTTCTGAATTGTTTCGGGTTCTTATAATTAGATGCTATGTGCGTTCAGCATATGGTAAAATGTAGTGTGTAGTACTTTATACTTTTATATTTTTATATCACGTGCCAAGTAGAATCATTATGGATCATTTTGGCCACAGTAGGTTTCTTTTGTAGATGTTACAATTTCTAGAGAGAACATTTGGCCTGTGATTTCAGTATTTGAGCATCCATGTGCTGTCCATTGGGGAAAATGTAGTAAAATACAAAACAAACTCAAATATGCGCGCCTTCTATGGAGCAAATATTTCCGCAGAATTACCCAATATGATATGCGTAAATGATTTAAAATAGCATACATTCTGCCATTGTTCTAAGTGTATGGTTTTCTGTTAGAGCATGTATAATTTGGTGCTTAGTGAAAACCCCTTTTTTGCACCATATTAGTAGATATGAGCACATGATGCTTATATGTTGTATAAGATGCTGAAGTTTGCACCGTGCTTAATGTGTGCTACTGCTAACAAGGTGGTTGTTTGCGTTTCAGGTATTAAGTTTTATGCTGACCGTGAACGAGAGTATGAGACTCAGCAACTTGCATTGTACTCCCTCCGTTCCTAAATATAAGTCTTTTTAGAGATTCTAATATGAACTACATACAGAGCAAAATGAGTGAATCTCCACTCTAAACTACGCCTATATACATCTGTATGTAGTCCATATTGAAATATCTAGAAAGACTTATATTTAGAAACAGAGGGAGTATATGTGGGTGCATCTTGTTGACGAGAAAACTCTGGTATGTGTTTTATAAGGAATCCCGCTACCAGAATAGTGCATATGACCCACATGTTCCGAAGAGTGTGGCGTCGAGGGGCGGGGATATGTTTCAAGCTGTTGGTCCAACGATTGTTAGAATGCACATACACAGTTTGGGTTGCTACTGAAACTACCAACTATTGACATCTACTAACTTAGTGGTCCGGAACATAAATGAATGCCAAGAAACCCTAGCCATCCGGGTCGTGCTTGCGACGCCACCACCACCAGACTTCGTCGCCGCCACCGGAGGAGACTGTCCGCCAGGGGCCGGGTGCTCGATCATGCGTCCTCTCCTAGTGCCCTTTCTCACCCTCTCCTATGTTCGCTTGACCGCTTGACTTTGGACTCGACGGCTCATGGCAGCGATGGGGGGCTCCCAAAAGCTATTTACTCCTTCCCTCTCACCTCCCGTGCACTCTCTACCGGGCGTCCATGCCCTGGCTGCAAGCTGGTGCATAGGCCTCGACTGCGCATCTTGCGGTCCCTTGTTGAGCGCCCCTTGCCTGGCTATTTTCTCCTTCCCTCTCACCTCCCGTGCACTCTCTACCGGGCGTCCTTGCCCTGGCTGCAGGCTGGTGCATAGGCCTCGACTGCGCATCCTGCGGTCCCTTGTTGAGCGCCCCTTGTTGAGCGCATCCTGCGGTCCCTTGTTGAGTGCCCCTTGCCTTGGCGACGGGCAGCGCCGTGCTCACATGCATTGTGTCCTATGCTTCAGCCACAGTGGTGTCGAATGCCCATGCTCCCGCTCCGTATTAGTTGTGCTCCAGCAGGCAGCTACGGCGGCGCTCTGGAGGAAGGTGGTTGTTGATGTCTTCGGGTGTTGGGGCTTCCCCTCAGCTTGTGGTTGTTGTCATGACAGACTACTACAACTTGGACGACAACGCCTCGGCTTGTGTTTTAGTTGGTGGTGGGTGGCGCAGCTTGGATTGGGGCACGAGGGTTAAGCCGATGACTTACCATTGGGAATCTTGGGTGTTGTATTTCTTCTCACATAAATACAAAAATGGATCACATGGTTCCTACAATCCGGTTCGGACCTTTGGGTAGGCTCTGCAGGATTAACAACCATAGCTGAACGGAGTATGATAGAATTCCCCTGTACAGTCATTCGAGAAGTCCCCCATGAGGATGACTCCCATACAAATCTTGTGATCGCTGGAGAAGCGTCTAGGGGTAAATCATCGTATCCATATAATTGCCTGCCACCTATGCTCCATCATTCATTCAAAATTTGGCATCCCATCAGATTGCGATATTACTCACCTATTCTTGCCATATAAAAAGAAAATAATACACTACTTATCCTAACGGGGAATTTTTTGGGTGTATATTATAGCAAAGAGCTGAAGTATGTCCGTGATTTGGGTTACCAGATTACACCACTTAGGGTTTACTTGTTTGAGGAGATGATTACTCCTTTTGAAAGCTTTGTTCCGATCTCTAGCAGACAAGAAGCTAAGAAAAGCTACGCTTCCCATTCTTCAGAAAAATCAACTGACTTCTACCCTCTTGATTGATCCGGGGAAACAAACCGTCACATGTTGGGAAGCTAGGAATCAAGGTTGTGGCTTGATGAGGAAAACAAAGATGACACGATGGAGTTGGCTGCTGGCACAATAGGATGGTGTCCTTACCGTACCGCTGGCACACGCGTGGTATCGTTCGTGGTGGTGCTTTTGGAGTCTGATGTACTACGTCCAGGATCCGAAACGAGCTTGACAAGGGACCACTGCCATCCCATTCTTTAGTGAGCTGGAGTGCCGCCATCTTATCCATGGAAAACGCGTCAAGCTATCGCTTTCAGTCTAAGCAACAAAAGAGAAGGATCGAGAAACGCGACAGCATAGGAACCACGAAAACCAGGAGGGAGAAAGACATTGTATGGGATGCGAGATCCTCACTGTAGGCTGGATCAAAATCCAGCCAAGAGTGGGCAGCCTTTAGAAGCTTAGGTTAGGAAACCAAGAGAAGGCTTGGCCTCTGCTATTGATGATACTCATGATGATGCTTATAGTTTGCTTGATAAATTTGTGCCACTTGTTGAATTATTTGATGCCCATATTACTAAAGCTAAAGAATCTGAAATTGAAGAAAATTATGAATCATCTTCTATACCTAGTACTCTTGCTAAACCTAAATACTTGATTTCCGGATGTTTATACTCTTCCCGAGGAGTTTACTAGAGATCTCATGGCTTATGACACTCGTAATGGTATAAGGTTTTATACCTATACTTAAAGAAATGGCCATGAACAAAATGATGAAATATGATCATAAGTTTGCAACTTCTCTTACTTTTGTTACTAATGAGGATTATAATTCTCTGTTGACCCCGAGCTTATTACTTTAGAATCTGATCCTTTTCATGGTTATGAATCTAAAACTGTTGTTGCACATCTAAATAAATTGAATGATATCGACACCTTATTTGCTCAAGAAGAGAAGATTCGGTATTATTATTTTTTAAACTATTTCCTTTCTCAATAAAGGGTTATCCTAAAACTTGGTTTAATAACCTTACTTCTAGTTGTATGCGTAGTCCACTGGACATGATTTACTATTTGACTGAAAAACATTTTTCTGCTCATAAGAAACAAGTTGTCTTACCAGAAATATATAATTGCGGTGAGGTGAGGGCGTGGAGAGAGGGAGTTTAGGGGGGTTCGGTCGAGGGGAGCCATGGCTTTATATCCATGATGTCTTGGGGCACAGGGTGACAGATATGTTGTCGATCCGACAAGATCCGGCGAGCGGCGGCGGAAAGGAAAGAGATCGATGGGTGGGGAAGGTGAGCGCGCGGGTGATCGGGCGGTTTGTAGGA